>NW_019213143.1:0-18935 GCF_002532875.2 Varroa jacobsoni
TATAGAGACTCGACAATGGAAATAGTAAGGCTTTGCAATACGCTCGATGCGAATCCGCTATTCTAGTTTTGTTTGTCGCTCTATAAATAGAGCGAAGACGTCAGCTTGACTAAAATCAGCTTCGGAAGCTACACTAATTCAGCTAACAAGACGACCGCTATGCGATGGCGATTCCAGTTGCATTGACTAGCAATACACAGTGTACAAGGAGTGACGGGGCGGATCATAATGGAGCCTGTCTGCTGTCGTCAGAAAGATGACACCGGGCGCGTTTAGGTACCATTCTGTGTAGGTGAAGATAAAAAGCGAATACAGCGCCGTACGGCATGACACCAGCGGCTACTACCTGTGATCCTGACCACGTTACTGGGAAGTTTCCTTGCAATACAATGGGACCCTCGCTAATAGCTCAGCAACAGCCCTGTGCTGGCGACGAAGTTCGTCACGCAGCGATATCTTGTATCGTGTCAGCCAAACGTCATCCTTAGTCGATCAGGGCTCAAACCGATACCAGTGAGGCAGTCAAATGCGAAATGAGCGTTACATGAACTCGGTAAGCTACACTGCAACAAAAGTCAGTAACGGCAGTTTCATCAAAAATGCTGCAGCGGCCTTCCGGAGCGCACACCTTCAGAAGAAACACATACATGTGCACCGCTAGGAAGAAGACCCAGGAACGTTGAGCGGATGGTGTCTGTTTCGGGACGTCCAACTGAGTGCAGCGAGACCAACACATAGACAGCCTGCTAAGAAACCTCTCTTAAAACATTTCCTGATTTAGCGCTCATATTACATAACAGGGTTCACTGACATTACGTTTCCTATTGCTAGAGTCAGTGTAACCATACGCGCCCACAACATATATATAGAGGCTTTGAACGAAGCCCATATATATTAGTTCCACACGTTCCGACCCATTTACCCCGCACTAATGAAGCGGAAATTAAAACGGAGATTATAATAACGCAGAAGGCTGATGTACGAACGATCCAACATTTAGCGCACCTGTCGGGCAGTATGTAAACGCGATATCTAAAGAAAATCTGGGAAACAGGCAGGAATAGAACGTTTGAAACTGTTTCTACTCGTAATTAGCATTAGCGATTTATGTCGATATTTTCGTACGTACGTATGCCATTCCGTATTATAGAGCGGCAAGATATTTGAAAAACGTCTTGCAATCTTCGATCTTGCCAAGTCTGGTCTTTTTAATATATTAAAAAGTTACATTTAGGCGTCTATTGGAGACCATTACCTAAAGGCGAGTATCCAGTGGGGGGTTTTAACTAAATATAGACTCGTCTGTTATGGTCGAACCCGACCAAGTAGGTGACCTGACTTCCTAAATCGTCTGCCTTTGAATCGTCAATAATGAAACTTTGAAAGGTCAGTGGTGTCTCCGAGAATCGGTAAGTCGACACTGTCCGACACATTTGCTCCGGGTCCTGACGACAAGACCCGGACGGCTGCTCACTGCTGAGCTTCGATGCGGCAATGATGATCAGAAATATATGCATTCTATAACAAGTACACCCGTAGCCATCGGCCGCGTCGAAGAGATGCCGCTGGCTCGTCTCTATCAGCTGAACTCGGTGGGTGTTTTCCAGGTACTGCGTGGGATTGAACCTAGCGATGAGAAACGTCGACCAGATCGCTATAGACTAGATGCGCTCAGTAATCTCAATCATGAAGAAGTACCGCCCATTTTTCACGGTCACGACGCGAATGATTCAGTGGTATGACAAAATATCAAATGCGGCTCATTCTTGCCATTCTTTCGTGTCAAATTCCTGCAGAGTTGAAGGTTGTTCACGACGTTTGACAGTGCCTGCCTACAAGAGCCAGTGTTTCGCATAGTTACGGGATCAAATTCATTGAAATCGTTGGTAAGTAGAAATGTTTATTGAGGGTACATAAATAGTTGCATAGGTTGAACAAGTTTGATGATCTTCGGCGTGTCAGGAATTTGTCGTTAGCTTCTTTCAGGATATAAGCTTTCAATAAACAAATTCTTGCTTAATTCATAAAGGCAGCAAAGAATGTAGGATACATAGGTTTAGTGGGTCCCAAATTGGTTATAATTCAAAAAGTAATAAACGCATTTCTACTATTTCCATTGCTTCCTTTTTCCCAACAGCTAACGATCATTTCGTAATCGCTTTGTGTTCATTGACGACGACAACGACGACGACGACTACATTAAGGTTCATGCAGCCCAATCCAGCGCGACTATGGGGAAATTCGTATGTTTTTGTGTTCATGGACACCGGTCCTGTTATTCAGCCTAGTTGTTTACCTGTGAACTGTGTAGAGTCTCTACACATTTTTCCCCACTGATTAAATTTAACATTTTCGTCCTTCCAGGCCAAACCTGTTCCTAGTTTTTTCCTAGTTTATTTTTTACCACTTTCTGTAAAGCAGTAACCTTTCGGAGGACATAAACGCTTGGGAAGATGTTTCAGGTGAACTGACAATTCTTGAAGGAATCGGGCACCCGTCGGTTATGTTACTGAAACACTGTTGTATATAGTTTCGATCTGGATATGCGCGCAAGTCTATCGTCTACGTCGAGCGCTTGTGCAATGATTGGTTCCGTTATGATTTTAATTTTCTTTTTAAACCCCACGTCGTCGCGTGTGGTTTGTCTATTCGCATCTCCATGTTTGTGTGTCTGTGTTAAACATAGTTCGTCGGATAAACCAAGCAGTCAGGAGGTAAAAGCCGCCGACGAACGGAACGCTAGAACGTATCGGTAAGCTCGAGCACAACAAACACAACTTATCGGTAGACAACGGGATACTGCCGTAAACCATATTACGGTTGACTATTTATTTTCATTCCAGCTTTCGTCGCCGTCCCGCAGCCAGCCGTCATCGCTTAGTTATAGGAAATCCTTGTAGGCATTTTGCCCGCTTGCAATAGCGATCACGGTTGTGGCCGCGGCGAAAGAAAGACACGACAAACAAAAAACCACCAGAACGGCCAGCACCGTCATCATAATCGCAACTGCAATGTCCACCATCACAATGGAGAATGTAGTTATTCCAGAAACAACTGCCAAGTGGCAAAATATACCGGTGAAAGCTCTACGAGGAATACGCAGAGCCGTCATCCAATCGGGCAGACGTCGTCAGACAAACCATTATCATCATACATGAAAATAATAATAGTATTCAGCTGTCGTCAGTGGTCGTCTACGGTTCGTGAAAATGAAGAAAAACAAAGACTACCGAGAGAGGTGGCATTAGAAAGCATTTATATATACAAATAGCGTTCATAAACATGTACGCACACCCACAAACACACACACACACACACACACACACACACACACACACATATACGAACAAGTTGAGTCATACCACCTGTTTTACCGACGACGAAACATACATTCATGCAGGCATACGCACACACGCACGCACGCACGCACACAAACGGCTAGGTAGTCAGAGAGACTAAGCCAAGATGAGGCAATGTAGATGCTCATATCACTATTGATGTTGCTGCTACTGCTGTTATCGCGTTAAGGAGAGATATAACGGAATGCGATTCCAGGGACCGCCGCTGCGGTAACCGATCGATCGCAACAGTTTCCGACGCAGCTTCGGCGTGACTTATTCCACTATGCATAGCTATGGTCCGACGAAAAGTTACAACTTTTGGCGCAGAAAGTTAGTCTAATGTTGTATTACACGATTCGAATACAAAGGATAAGCGATTGCCAGCAACAAAAAGAAATAACTGAAGGTTTTTGCTATCTCCGTCGAGGCTGCTACGAGCATTGCGGCAGCTGCAGGCATTGCTCATGCAGTCCTCGTATTGTTAGACGTGTGTCGTTTGACGCGCGTGTTGAAAAGCCTGTGTGGCCATGCTACCTCAAGCCGCGTCTCGCAAGAGTACTACGATCTCTTTCAAGGAACAATCAGACTGAGCTGAATAGATATTGAGTAATCAGATTTACATTCGAGTACCAAATCCGGGTTTCACAATATCAAGTACTGTCACTTCTCGGACTTTTCACAAGGGCCTTGTCTTTAAAAGTGAGGAATTTAAGCGGAAATTGACAGCCAACCACGGTAGGAATCAGGTGGATACTAAGGAAAATAGATTCATCCTTAAGTGTAAATAAATAATATATTCAATAAATGTCTCAATATAAAATAGATCGAAGCCAAGGCGGCCAGGAATGTTTGGCGGCATCCGATATTTTCCTTATACTTCTAATTATGACACCTCTTGGCTGGAGACTAAGTGATTACCAATCAGTCCACAAAACGAACGTCATAGTACCTATTGCCTTTGTTCTGACTGAACACGTAAATCAGTTCCTTTGTGATCTGTTGCTTTTACATAAAATTGACAGCGATCGTTCATGCTTCTATACCTACAGTGTTCGGGAACTAACTCTAACAGATAAACGAAAGAGAAAACAACATTAAAAATCAACGTTTTCCCGGTAACTGAGCATTAAAAGGCCAGCAAAAATAGTTTTATATGTATTCTGAGTTGCTTACGATCCTCTATTAACATTACATTAGGTGTAAACATCTTTTCCCTGTGAACGTTTGCTGGGTAACGTATTTGCGTGGTGATCTAGGTTCGAATCTTCGAGTAGACACATTTCATTACGTGTTGGAAGCCAACCGTCAGGAAAGATCTAGCGGCGATGTAAACGTAAAAGTCGAGACATCTAGATGTAAGCTTGTTTCTGGTTTTCTCGTGTTTCATTATCTACACCAGTATAGATTTACGCAGTTTACTCGTATAGGATTCGAACAGGCGACTTCGTGGCCTGATCTCAACAACAACAACAACAGCAGAGGAGACGGCTTCCCTTTTTTTTTTCTGTTTAAGTGACATTCATGTAAATTTTTCCACCTGTTCACCTCTGACATACGATCCTTTCATTATATTTAAAGGCATAAAAACACACACTCGTTTTACGGCACACATATTTTTCATGTTTTGAGTTGCTTCTTTGTATTTCTTCATTTTTTGCCCGTCATGGCCACTACCATCGATGTCATTTCTGCAAGCAGTGTTACCATTGATAGAATCGAAACAGACCCGGCCCTTTCTACTTGTTTAGACGCTCGTTCTTCAAATGACGCACGGCCCTCGGATTTCTCGAGCAGTCTATTTTGTCGTAATTCTGCTCATCTTAAAGCCGCGTAGTACCCCTGTATAGACATGCCTGCCGTGCCCCAGCCCCACAAAGCAACCAACGGACGAACCCCTGTCCAACGGTTGCCGTAGTCACTGTTATAGTTGCTGCTTCGACTGCTTCTGTCGCTGTGGCTGCCTTCTCCAAACAGCCACCGTCACCTGGGCGCGCCCGCGCCAACAAATCCGTGGAGTCACCTAGTGGAACGCGCAACCCGGCGCGGTAACCCGTGCTCGACCAGTCTCGACCATTCGCACCTCAACAAAAAAAAAGCGCGCCAGCTTCGACACAACAAGCGCGGTGTGATCGCTAGCACCATCAGCGCCACCTTCGTTGCCGCTCATCGTCACAACAACTTTAATGTCCGCTACACGGTACACCAGTGACCTATTCTCGAAATATCTACCGCTGATGCTGCTCGTGTAAATAGTGACAGTGGAAGTAAGAGTATAGTATCATAGTAATATTTATAATAATAATACGTAATCCCTGGTCGGGTCCGCGTGGATAACGCAGACCAACCACATCAGCATCATCATCGTTGTCGACATTCTGCCAGCTTTCTCTCTCTCTCAATAGGTCGTCTGCCATAGGCCCTGCGCGCGGCGTTCGGCGCCTACATTCGGTTTTCCCGCCAAAACGAACGACGACACAGTTCTGGAGAGACATTCAGCTAACTTCTTTGTGTGTTGTTCTTCGTACCGGTTGCTTGTGTGCGGGTGTTGTTATTAGTAGTAACGACGACGGCTTGTTCTTTTGCTACCCTGCTCGTCAGCCACGGGGTCACCCCGACGGTTGTGTCTCAGCCCGCTCCAAATGGTAGTCTGTGATGACGTGTAGTTACTGTCTACGATAGATGCGATGTGTAACTCACCCACCGATCGACCTCCCGCCTACCCGACTGACTGACACGCTGATTCACATAGGTACCGTTCATAGCGATAAAGGAAATTGCGCAGTTCAATTCGGTCGCTAGCGCTTATTCGAGTCGTTTGTTCGTCATACTACACTCATCTAGTTAACCATGCGTGGATGTTTTCTTCTGGCACTGATGTTGATGGCGACAAGAAAAAATATGTGAAAAGGCGTCACAGACTTGCGTAGGCCGAAGGATCCGCAGTGACCACCAGTAGCTTGAGCGCTGTAGTCCGTCGTTGGTCAGGCCCTTAGCAGTAGTAGGATTCCCAGCCAGCCTGAGCTAACAAACAATTCCATCCGATTGATTGGATTGTTTAAATCAAGCAAACAGCTGATGATAGCCTAGCGCGCTGTCGGCAATCGATCGGACGGGACGGGGCGTCTGAGAATGGGTGCCATATAATGGAATAGCTGCTGTCGCTAGGCCAAAGGCTGCTGCCGACGGCCCAGTGACGATAAAAGTATGGTTTAGTTGTTGTGGTCCTTTTCGCGCACCACCTAATTTTGGCGTCGCTTTAACCGGGGTCAGAAAAAGGGGAATGTTCGACTGTCTATCAGACAGGCAATGAACAAGAGCAACGAAAAGGGTTCAGTTGATGGGAGCACCAAACACAATGTGCCGTGCGAGGTAGCTACTTCTAGTTGTCGTTGTTACGTAGGAACCTGTGACGCTGGCACGAAGTTTTTACTAGCTGATACAAAAGCAACGAAAGGCAATGGAAGCTCGACGCGTTGTTTGTCCAACTTTATAAAGAGCTTACATAGAACGTAACGAATGAAAGCGGGTAGATTCTTTGTTCTACTGGTGCAGATCAGGGGGGTAAAAACCGTGTATGCGCATACTGTAAATGGCTAGATATTCAGATATTAAGCGGAAAAACACTTATTTGTACGAGCTGTGGAAGAGAATAACGACTCAAAAAAACAGAAATATCATAGAAATGAAAAAAATCATTGTCGCTTCTGATCACTCTCGTCATGATCTAAATACAGAGAGAACTACATCTAGTGGCGCCAACCAACATCGAAGGCACTGGTAAAGTAGGGGGGAAATAATAATATATATAGGAGGAATATAATAATAAGAATAATAATAAACGATATTATTTTGCTCACAGACAAGCTGCATACGATTGAATACATACGAAAGCTAGATACGTACTTGAGAATAAGTAATACAGATCCCGTATGGATACTGGTAATGATCAAAGGTTGAATGGTTTGCTTGCGGCCATGCCGTTTGTCGTCGTAAATTAGAAATCGGGGTTATGAACGGGGTAAGAACCGAAACAACGCCTGAGCGTTGCATACGTTTAATAGATAAACGTTTTGAGTCTTCTACGTCTGGTACCGTATATGTTTATATGATTTAAATATATACTTAAAAAAAATCGCTAAAACACGTCTCGATCATAGGAATATTATTCACTTTATTGAAACACACAATTTCGAAAAGTGTGCCGTAGAGCTGCCCTATAAACGAGTTATACTTTTAGAACAAGCATGCGTCCTTGAACACTTTCATGTATATTGTCTCTTTAGCCAATTATGGGGTCTCTTCGAACGTATTAGGTTGGCATGGCTTACTAGATACGCTGGGCGTATCATTTATATACGACGAAACAATAATGGATTTGAATCAATCAGGATCACTTTGTGATCTTCAACAGCAAAAGGTCCAGGCAGCCGACATGCAATGACAGGCCACTATTCTAAGCTACTATTCCTTTTTCTCATCCTAACCAGAAAAATCAGTCGTAAAACCAATCTAGAGAAATACTAAACAAATATTGAGTTCATTTGCGTATTTCCTGCTTCCTGGAGTCTGTCCTGTCTCCAGGTGCCGAAAATACTTCTTATAATCGACGTGCCGCTATAAATAGAACTGTAGGGTGCACTTTCTATTTGAGTAGTTTCGGAATTGACCGCATGACATTTCTAAATTATCCTGTGATGGTTTTAGTAATTATTGATGAAAGACTATCGTAAATATGATGTATCGTTGCTGGACTCTTCCTAAGTGATTTACGCTTAGAGAAAATTCACATCAGCTGAGGTCAACTGAATGATTTTCATAGGACCATGCCAATCTTGAGACACTGCGATGTGAATAGATACGCTTTCCACATTTCGCGACACGTTTTCTGCGTTTGGTGCCCAGGCGGGATCTTACGCAACACGTTAATATGGCACATCAGCTGATATTTGTGTAGTTTTGCTTCAAGTACCGCTAGAGGTCTCCCTGTTTCTCGTGCCAGGTCTGTATTTACCTAATTTGATTAGCAACAACGACATGGTGGTGATGGTGCCTGAAATGAGTCTTCAAATTATGATGATTTTCGCCTGTGTTCCAGGTGCTGTTTTTTTTCTGATGGAGTTTAATGGCATATGCTCGTTGTCGAAGCCCTCAGCAGGAGCTAAGGCCTCCGGCCGTATACTTAAGCAGAGTCGTCTTCTCATTTGTTTCGAGTAGACAACTAACCGATATTAAGCTTCCGCCTTATAGCTAGGGCTGCATGAACCTGGCAGCTTTGAGTAAGCGATGGATCAAACAAAGGGTATAAGGACCTTGGAAGCTGCTGTGAGAAACAATATAGCTGTTTATTTTCAGGGAACAAGGCATACGGCATTATGACTACAAACCGTTTCGCGCATTTGACGAAGGTTCCGAGGTGGCCACTGATCGGTAACCAGATCTATGAAATGCATCTGAAGCAATGCCTAACGGCAACACCAGGTAGACTATCGCCGTAAAAAACAAAATGTGTGTTCACATAGATCTTTCTACCACTTATTTGTTGACAGCTCAACCCAACAGACCCAAATGATTAGGCCACATCGAAATATCGTGAAAGGTCTCTAGACAGAAGGCGCTTCTGTCAACGCCCGGTAATCCGTGGCACTCAGCCAATACAACAGTCCGATCGCGGAATGCTTCGAGCTATGGGAATTATATTCCCAGCAGTGCGGAGTTATTTTTACTTGACGATTGGAAAATTGCTATATGCTGTGTTCGCATCTGAACGAAATGCGTTTGGCAAGTTTAAAAGCGATAGTGGCTTGATGAATTTGTCCACGGTGATTGTCCTCAATTTTCTTACGGTGATTAAGAGACAAGAGATACAACTGATGATGACAACCAAATGGATAGGTTATACGAGGTGTGGTAGTCATTCTTCGGCTGCTATCTGTACGGTGCTTTCTATTCAATCAATACGGACACGGAACTACCATGTCATAAGCTATATGCGGGCGATCGATTCAATCTTTGATTGAAAAAGAGCAAGATACCTGCAGTGAAGTAGTTACAAGCTTACGTTACGGTACATAACTTGCAATATTAATCCGTTTCAAAACATATCCTATTTATAACCACCGCGTCTACATTTACAGTATCCGGTAATTGACGACTTTAGATAACTACTGAAGTTGCAGAGGCTTAATGAGGCAATATATGAAATAGTAATATTAAATAAAACGAATAATGCTGTTGTTAGCATTATCTACGTTCGGTATAATGCTTGCTCCCTTATAATATACATGCTCTGGTCATTCCGGGATCGAAATCTCGAAAAGTATTTTGAAAATGCATACTCTATTAAACTTTTCTAATTTTATAACACTTTATTGAAATTGCTTTATTAATGAGGTGGTGCCACGGATTGAATAAAGGGAACGAGAAGAAAAGGCTTTGGGTATAAACAACCTTCAAATTTAAACCGGGTCTCGGATTTAATGACAAATAGTATCGGGCCTGTAAAGAGATACAAAGTATATTTCCACTGTTTATATCATAAAAATATATGTCTTACGTTTGTATCCGATTTTCGTAGTCGACATGGCTAATTCCTTGGTATCGTTTGCCCACAAGACGTAGGTGAACTACTGTAGAACTCCCATCAAAAAGTAATTGTCAAAAGCAACAACTTATCAGACCGAACAACTTTACGCTTATGCATGTACAGTGTGCTTCCACATTATATAGATGCGTTTTCGAAATGCCGAAAAGGATCAGCTTTTGTCTGCGATTTAGCGGTTATAAGGTAACCAAGCCTTAGACAGCGTTTTAATAAAGTTTAACTTTTTTTTTTATTAGTAACAGCACTTGAGCGCTAGAACACGTCCTGTATGATCGTGGAATATTACAAGCATTGCTCTTCCGTCACATCAGAACACTTGTTTCACCCTATTCGTTTCTGGGGTCTTCCGGCCAACATGTTGGTTACTAAGGGATATCTGCTTCCTCTTTGTGCCCACTACATTGCTCTTGGGGAGAACGGTTTTGAACTTCCCGCAGAGTTAAGGCCTCCATATATGGCGTTCATCGTCGCAAGGATTGCTGCATAGTATTTATTTTGAGACTGCAGTTCAAGTCCTCTAAATATTTAATCCAACTTGAAGCTGCGCTCATAAGGTGATTTAAACGTCTCTTTCAGCCTACCATAGATTCTATGCGTCTGGCTTTATGATCGTCTGTGTCTTATATTAGCATTTCTTCTAAGAACGCCAAATAGAAGGTTTAGGAGCAACTAGCTTGATCATATGTAAGCAATCCCACAGAGATTCTAGAAGCGATTCCTCCCCCCACCTGTATCAAAGGATGTTGAGGAATAGTAGCACCGAACGGTGGGGTGGCCGGGATTATAGGCAAACGATGTCGGTCTGCTTCGGCCAGCGACTCCAACAACAGACATCGAGGGTTTCTTCAACATTTCAAAAGAACGAGTTTCGAGTATTAGATATAAATCTATGCACGTGTTGTGGTACACCGATGGCTCTCTAAGCTGACATCAACATATGAAGCCTTCCATTAGTAAGCAAAGCTCGACAGCATCGGATGGTAGAACAAATGAAGCTTGCAGGTTGCAGACATTATTAATAGCTATTACAGCTTGAATAAGCACAGGCTATTGTATCACTCTACCGATAAAGTGAACAAAGAAGAGCGCAGACAGGCCACAAGTAGACGATATTCATCTAAATTGGGATAACAGCTATACAGATGAACAGACAATTGCATCTGGCAGACAAAACGTGTGCAAGCACACAAGGACGTATTATGCTTGCGACGATATTCAACTTTCACCGTCTTTGACCATGGCCAGCATTGGTTACTTCGTACCGGTACAACGCCAGGTCGACTGTCTCGCGTCTCCGGTCGCATCTGTCTCGACACGTATAACCAGGACCTCCCATTTAATGACGTCTTGCGACGTCGTCGCCGCGCTAGGTCTCACACTGAAAGGCGCCAATAACACTCAGAGTCTCTCCCAGTGGCAATCGACGAGGTCGAACGCTGCGGCTGCTCTTGAAGCTCAATATGTTATTGTAAACACTTTTCAACTATGGCGTCATCACCGTCGATGTAGCATCCCCACGTCATTCATATCCATAAGCCTTTTTAGCGTTCCCCACTATCGCCAACATTCTTGCATATAACTGGCTACGATGGACCTCTCGACAGGAAGGTGATGGCTAAGTGCCAGGACCGGCTGGCGCATTTACTCACCCGTTTCTTTACAAAATCTCAACAATATACGTATGATAATAGATCGAGAATAAAGTCAACACTTAACAGGATAAAACTCGAAGAAAGAGAAACGCTACATGTAGGCTGTCTCGCTCATCATTTCTCTGTGGTTTGCGATATATTTAAGGTTGACTAGATATATCTTTTATGTGTCGGTATTGGTCATGTGTAACCTTGGTGATGAGTCGATAGTCAGAAAAAGTACCCCATCTAGTGCTTGATGATTTCCTCAATAGGTTCGATGCCCTCTGAAGTTGCAAATTTATTGCACAAAGCTAGTGGCTTTAGCGGGTCAGAAATACACTTAGTCTGATTTAGCACAAGTGCACGCTGACTTAAATAAGACTTGAACAGTTACGATAGTATTAACTGCATTCCGTGTTTTCTGGGGACAGGTCACAACTATAAGTTAAATTCTGGATTTTTTTTACTATGACGGTTACTGTATTGTCCTAGTTACTATGAAGGCGCTTCCTTTCGTAAGGGGATGCCTTTGCAACTGCTTGATAGAAAGAAGTGAAATTTTCCACTTGAACATTCCGTATAACTAGTACAAGGGCTCGCTGACAGAATATTATTAACTTTTACTAGGCACAGAAACTACAACACACAAAGCTGAAAATAACTGAATCCTGGCACTTTTGTTTATTGCCTTGTTGTATTGTTAATATAGGAATCCGAGGCGTTATCTTTTAACAAAGCTATTGACGAATTCAGATACAATCCCTAGCAATAGGAAAGAACGATTACTTCAGTTTAGCTGGACAATATCCGGTTAGATCGTGAACGTTGTTGATCGTACTAAAAAATAGTGTTCTCTCCATAAAAATGCATTCGCAGGTTGTCGCGAGATGACCTTACGGCTAACAAAAATTGCCCTATACAAATCTGAGGACGATGCAGCTGCGCGTGCAAAGAACAATGGTCTCTTGTAGCCAACAAACCATTTCCTTATTCTGACTTAGACGATTTACGAGCGCCTTTCTTTAGAATCAGCCTTCGCTTTGTAGTCCGATCGCCTTTAGAGTTGAAAGGGTCTTCGTGATTGGTAACAGAACAAATTCGTTTATCTTGGTCCGACGCTATGTCTTGCACCGGCTGTACTGTCTTCTTCTTCGCTTGTATCGCCTTAGGTACGCGGATTTGTGTTGACTGTGCATCTTGTTCCGACTCCTTCTGTGCGATGTACTTTTCGCAGGGGTAAGCCATCTCCGTTTTTAGGTACCTCGCTAATAGTGGAACAACCTGATGGATATACATATATTCCGAGCTTGCCGTATCTCGATTCCGTACTTTGACAACGCTGGTCTCAGGTGTGTCTTCATCTATGTAAACATTGAAGTACACACCTAGAAAATCCTCATCTTGGAACACTTGCGGCGTGACGGCTGGGGTAACACTGACCGTTGGCAAGCACCGAACATTCGATTTTTTCAAATTTGTTAGGATCTCGTCTGCACGAGGTCTGAGTTTCTCTGATGCCACTGTAACCGATACTTGGTACGGGACAAGCTGATAGTGCAATCGAAAACATGGAGTATCCTTAATAGTTTCACAACGAGCGTCATCCAGCAAACATCGGACAGCCTCACCGAGTTCAATATGACTACTTATGACCGTTGTTGAACCTTGTTTTTTTCTAATTAGGGTCTCGACTATGTTATCTCGCTTGTAGACAATTTGACTGTGGTCGATGTCAACTCGAACATCTTCGAATCTCGAACAGTTATGGCTAAATCGTTTCCACCAGAGTCGCCTTTCGCGGGTCCAAAAATCAAACCAACGAAAGTCGTCTTGTACAGCGATAAACGTGTGTGTTAGTCGATCCGCTTCAGGAGTGGCTACTCCGATGGTGGCGAAGGTTTTGTCCTTAAAAATGGCCTGAACGAGGTCCTGTCCACCACAAACGTTAGTGCTGTTAGGACAGCATAGTAGAGACCTAAGCCATAACGAAGTAATGTTATGTCGGAGGGAAGTAGGCAGTCCGAAACGAAGGATACCTGCCATTGGCGTGTTCAGTCTTCGCCTGAAAATAAACCAGCAACACAAGGAGTCTAGTTAGCTGTTGAGACGTAGTCTGAAAAGAGTACTGGACTAGGCTGGGCTCATTAAAGTCGACCCAATTACATAATCTTACCTAGCAATAATAACAAAAATAGAGATACAATCACGACAACAATAACGAGGCTAGAATGTCTTTTCCATTGTTGACGCTTACTAAAAGCAAAGAATCTAGTGTGAAACCGTTTTGTTCAAACGAATCGTAGATCCTGCATAAAAGACGACCAGCAGCAAATCTATATGTCGCCGTACGAATGTTGGGCCGATAACAACATTACCAAAGAGCCACAAACGGCATCACTTCACTGGGATCTAGTCTTCAACGAGCCGTTAGATTGTTTTCGACGTTCTTGAAAAGACTAGCTGAAACTGCAATTCCTGCAAGTTTTAGACGGGACGACTCCTGGCCCAGCAGTACAAATGCCGTCATCAACATCATCGACAGCTGTGGCGGTAGTTCATATCCACCCAACAGCCTATTGCAGTTGATATTGGCCAAATGGGCACCGTTACATTTATTATAGGGTGACCACAGTGCGCCTGGACATCGTAATGCTTATACATCCATCGATGGCGTCTTGACCTACAGACTTACTCATATCTTTCTCTAACTTTCACCCTTCGTCTTGCCATTAAAATAGCGTTTCATCGCCTGAACGACAAATATTAGACGAATCTACATACGGCTAATCACGTACGTCGCGACAATTACTTGACAGTCTATAATATGGCAAATAGGCAAACGATGCTACTAGGTGTGCAATGTTGACTGGCCATCGGAACAACCGAAACGTAACACAGTACGTATAGTAGAGGACGGTGAACACGACGATCGCGTCGTTGTACAACTGTATACTCGTAGGACATGCATTGGTTCATGAATGTTCTGCACTGACTGCAGTCCTTTCTCAGTGTCCCTAAAGAGAAGGACAAAAACAAGACGGTGGTAGTTCGAAGGCGAAAGACGTCTTGGTTATGCCGCGTCGATACGTCTTAATCCGCTGTCTACTGCAAAATTTTGTTGTAGGTTGCCCTGTACCCATTCTGGGCTGTGTATCGGTAATATGTAGCGACCGCGTGTGACTCTAGAAGCCAAGGCAGTTTCGCGCGGATTTTTCTTGCGTTAAGGAAAGATGGGTTAGACCACCTATTTGCGGCCAGCTGAAACCGTAGTAAACTATATAGTAGTTGTAGTACACAAAGGGGACCGCCAACTGATAAAGCTACGGGAGCAGGCGAGTGCTAACTACACCTTTGAGTCCACGATGGATTTTGCCTCGAAGAGGCATTCATCTGGCTGACAAACCTGTTCGAAAAAGCGTTGATTGGAATACTAAAATGTAGAGGTTGACTGTAGCTACTATTGCAACGCCGATGGCAATTTATATAGCGGCAATATCTACCAAGAAACGACTCTTGACAAAAGAAGAACCATAAAGCAAAGCGAAATAAATAGACGAAGATTACAACCGCCGCTGTTGCGGTCACTTCAAACCAACGCCAACCCCTATCACTGTGTCTATGACGAGGACTACACAAGCATATATCCTTCAGTTGCAAGATAGTTTCGGAAGTCGTGCCATAGCCGTTCGTTGGGAAAATCTTTTTCTCCTCTCGTCGATCATCCTGGTCTGCTCTTAAACCTAGCTCGGATTCGACACCTGCCAATGGTGGGAAACAAGAATGAATCCAATATCATCCATATATGAAAGGTCGGGCAGAGGGTATACTAGAAAGTAACACATCTTTAGCATATGCTAATTACCCACTACGATCAACTGCATTCAGGGTTGGAACGTCTTGTACATAATTACTGCCCAGCTCACTTAATCGCTAAAATTTGCTAGGGAGCAATGCATGGGTTATTCAACCACGACAATGCGATTTGGATAGTGCCTTTTCCGATGCCTGCTAGGACTATTTGAAGCGTGAGCAGCGAGAATGGTAACAGCGTATTTATTAGAATTGAACGTACATTGGAAGAAGTAGACATTTATGAATACCGCAAAGTCAGTCTTCGAGAAAACACCTTGACGCTCGGTTAGCATAGCTACATTCGTGCACGTCAGGCAGCCTGAACTTTCCGGCCTTAGCGAACCAACGTTTGATCTGGTGACATTTAATTGCTTGCGGTTCATAGGTTGGCTAGAAATGAACTTATCTTTCAATGACAAGGTCCGCAAGGCTACACAAAAATGAATATGATTAATCCCTCTCTCTAGCGATAGCATCGTTGGCGAATCGTCGAGGTTGTAGTCTAGGTTCAAATCCGAGCGTAAACAGACAGACAGGCGGATTTCGTTACGTGCTGACGGGACGGCAAAAGCCGTTACTGGACTTAAAACTCGAAATATAGAAGACAAAGGGCATACATAGGCTGATGCTTAGTTTCGTTCGATGCTAGTTCTGCTACGTTGTCTATTTTTTTCAACTCTTCAAGCGCTTCTGCTAACAGTCGAAATGACGCGAAGTAATCCAAAGGAAGTGCAGATTTGGTTAGGTGTAAAGCTGCATGACGTATGCCCGGGGCAAATCATGAAAGAGAATAGGAATGAAATAACGATAATTGACGGGTGAGCTTTTGAATCTTTGATGGCTGACAATAGCTTATTATTATTTGAAGTGAGGTTGTTCTGTATAGCTACAGAAGGGTAGGAACATTAAGGAACGGCCACGATATAGTCCTGCCGCGAAAATAGTTGAATAGAGACATGCTATCCTGTGGGAACCGTGTCATGCTGTGGAAGTTATTTGGTCGTAGGTTACTGGATGAAGCGCTATTTGCGTCGATATAGGCAATATTTAGAAAAGAAATAATAACATTAAATTCAAAAACTGACTGCGTATATGACCAATGACGTTTATAAGACTATAAAATGTATATTCAATATGTAACACTTCGAGTCCTCGACAGGTGCTATCGCGTCGCGATAGATAACATTTTGTCAACATATCCACCTCTACATAACAACTGCAGCTCACTAGAAATGTTACCACTGTATCTATATGGATATTGTTGTGACGCCTCATCCCACATAAAATCCTCCCTACCCAACAACAACAACAACAGTGTGAAATTTAGTCCAAGCGCGCACCTATCCTGTCATAGCAGACAGATCTGGTGAAGACGTCCGTATCGCCAGCGACGCTTCAAGGCAATGCAAGAAGAGGAACTGGAATGATGTGAGGCGAGTCACACTTCGCTATTTTAGGTTTCACCGCGCCTTTAAACGGCTCCACCGATGATCCGCCGTGAGAAAGCCACGGTGAAAATCGAACGGAGAATCGTAACGAACAAAGGCAAACGTCTTCACCATCAACAACAATAACAGTGTCGACCACAGGCAACTTCACCCGTTGCTGGATGGAAAAGTTCATGCAACTAACATGCGCCTGATGCCTTTCAACCATTAGGAGGACAGCGGTGGTTTGCGACAGAAGAGCACACAGTGCAACTTATATTAGCTGGAGTAAGCAATTGGGGCAGACGGATTAGGCCGTGGTCCTTGTTCCGCCATCGTACTCGTCCATACTCACTTATGTGCAACAGGTTGTCCCATCGGTGAGTATGGTTGGGCTTTCTACCAATGCAGCGCAAAGTCAGGAGGAGTAATCAAGCATCTGTTTCACGGACTACATTGGCTGCTAATACCCCCTGTAAAGACATAGCAGCTCCACGGAGAGCGTAGGCTTAGTAAAAATCGCCACGTCCCAACAGTAGTCAACAGGGGCAGGCCCTCTAGGTTCGGGAGCTCCCACTCTGTTTGGATCCTGGGTTCAGCTCAGCTCTCTAACTACATGTCTGCTAGGCAGCAAACTGTGAACCGGAGTAGCGGCAGTTGCCGACCAGGCGAAAAACGTAGCTTCTGGACACACGGTACAATGACGATGCGCGCTGCAAAGTCGGATGAGACAGAAGCTGCGCTCATAGCGGCAGGAACATTCCCCGTGAACGGACAACCAGTCATGTCGACCGCCAGGAAGTGCGAATCAGCCTGCGCGAAGGAAAGTGTGCAGTGAGCAACAGCCTCTTACAAGTGGAGAGGGTGCGATTTCGACCCTCTCCGAAAGATGTCGCCTCGGTCGTGGCCGTAAACATCAAGCACTTAGTCGATTTTCATTCCCACTGAAAACCGGGATCAAGCAACATGTCTCTATAAGATAAAAAAAACCAAGCACCAAATACCAACCTCTATCTTTAAAGTATACCATCAATGACAATAAGGCAAGTTTGTCGCAGAGAAATAAGCAGTAGGGTCTCATCGTTCGATTCAAATCTATCACACAAGCTGGTTAATTACACAGCCCAAAAAGATATAGGGCGGGCAATCACAGAGGTGACGGGCGAAATTGCCTACCGTGACTCCACCAATATCTACCAAAGTTTATACTAGACCTGTGGGAGGTTGCAATAGCCATCTCTGTCAGGGAGCCTTAGCACAGCCGAGAATTTTAGCGGGCTGGTGCAGTGTGTGTTTAATTTTAAGTGTTGCAGGCGTTGGCGTTCGTCGCGCATGTGAAAAGTGTGTTCAGCAATTCGAAATTATTCGAAGAAGTTCATCAAGAATCTGTGTCGTGCCGTTGTATCTTCAATTTGTCTGAGATAGTTAAAGTGACAGTTACTTTGAAGCACAACAGAAAATACGAAGCCGCTGTCACGAAGTGCGCTGTTATCTACGCAATGACGATGGATCTTATATGCACAGAAAAAGCAATTAGCGAAGTTCACTACCAGTCAGTTCACGATCGCCTCGCATTACGAGATACTGCCTTGTTCGACGAAAGTTCAAGAGTGTTAAGGAACTTGCTAGAGCTCGAGGAACACCAAAAGAACCATTCCGTTGATGCCAGACTTTTCCAGCGGGTTCAGACTGATCTGCAGCCAAACATGCGACGAATCGTTGCCAACTGGATGCTCGAGGTGAGTTAAAATCTGGTCTGACCAGGCATTTCCCACCCAGGCTGTGTACTATTGTATTTGCCATTTATTCCATGTAACAAACGTGTTTAGGACGTCTGTTGTAGCATCTCTCAAAGGAAAATACATAGAGAGCATTTTGAATGTTGTTTATGAATGACTTAATGGTGTGATTGCTTCGCCATTACATTTTATCATACGCTCTCGTAACGGGGAATGGTCGTTTTATTGAGGCTGTATGATTTTAAACCCATTTCTCGTATGTTACATTTACTTCTTTGCTAGTAAAAAACAGTACGCAATCAAACAATAAGTTCAATGATTAATTTCGTAGAGGATATATA
>NW_019213143.1:19035-61649 GCF_002532875.2 Varroa jacobsoni
ATATAAGCGTGCATATCTTGAACATGCTACATTTTTTCCGAGCCACAAACGACCTAAACTGAAAAGATCTAAATAAGGCCAACTCGAAGCGATCTCACCGCAGAGGTACGGGCTTCAACACGTTCTAATGTCCACTGTATTCACCTAAAAGAATACTGGATACCGGCTAGCCATCAGTACGCGTGCAACACATAGACACAGGGGCACACACACATATACACCCACAAGAACGACTTTGTTCCTATTGTATTATCCTTCCTAGTATCAGCGACCCTGACACAAACATGCGAACCATAAGATGACTTCGTCACTACCCGCGAGATACCGCAATTCTAAACTTGTACCCTCGCTATACTGGATGTTGCTGTTATTCAGGCAGGCACTGTTTGAGGGAGCAGCCCACTAAACAGATGGGCCCAGCGGGTATACCACGCATCGACATCTACCCATTCACTCGACTTCGTCTTCACATGTGGCATGTAACACATGTACTATCAGTATCACGCTCCATTTATCGAGTTGTACTATACACAGGATAACGTGACTGCGTAGTCTAAAGTACGGACATTTTAATTCGTCAATAATGTCATGTATGCATGTTTCAATAACATGATATCTGCGCTTTGCCATGACGCGACGCCTGAAATCTCTCTCTCTCTCTCGCATAGACGAGGAATCATCACTTCATTCTATGATCTGGCCATGTTTCTCAGAGCGACTCCGCTTGACTTGGCCGCCATTAAGTAAATGGACGAAACGTGTGTAGAAAAAGTCTAATAATAGTTGTTACTACTGGATTTAACTGCAACTCCAGCCAACCACGAAGCTTCGGCGTAATAAGCAGCGCTTGACTAGTCGATCTTGGCTGAACCCGAATCAGACAGATGGATCGTAGCCATGCCTGGGAATGACCATTAGGGCCCCTGCTCAGTGTCACTGCATACGTAGTATACACATATATCTTTCCATCCTAACGACCTATGAGAAAAGATGGCAATTCAGTGTTCACGGATCGTATTCTCTGTTCCACGAAGTGATAACAATTTTGCGCGCTAAATTAATGTCTTTAGTAGCAGCAGCGTCGCCGTAATTGTTGCACTGTGGCACGCGCCATGGTAGCTACGTTTCGCCATGATTCCTACGCCAGAATCGAGGTTATACCTAGAGAGCCGCTAAATACCGTTATCGTTGTTTCAATCAGCGTCAGCACTCGGAATAGAAAACTACTTTCATATACTTAGTTTAATCAGTTCGATTCAGGTCTTTAGCGTTCGTCTACTGATGAGTCGTACTAGTTATAGAACATTATTGAATAAGCTAATTGTGCTATACAATGTCACTAGTATATTATAAGCCTACTGTGCTTTTGACGTCAACTTAACTGTATTACTTGCTACGGTATTCAGTGTTTTTGCAGGCCTTGAGATGCCTAATCGAGCAGTTGTACGTACTTGTTTATAAATGCCCCTGAGTCCCTAGCATACACAATCATCCTTTGTTGCTTAAATTATATCGTAACTTTTTTTTTATTGATGCTGCTCGTTAATTTCGTTTATCCTATGCGTCGACGTGTGACGTATCAGCACATCGATCTATCGAGTCACAGAGTCGCTTTCTCATCTAAAAGGGCCTTGACGAAAGGCAGGTTCTTCGTGGACCTCTGCCTTTGTCCGGTGTCGTCTCATATTAGTTGGCTTAGCTGAGCTAGCTCACTAGCAGTGCCATCCTGCTCGGCGCCTGTCGTCAGGACTCTAGCGCTTTCTCGTGTCGGCGTCTTCGTCCACGATCCCCCGGCCGCCGCTGCTAGCGCCAACGCCTTCGCTACCGAGACTGTGGCCGTCGCCATTCGCACATCTCCAATTTTGATATGTTAGCCCATCGAAGGCACCACGCTTGCCATTCGTTCACCTATATATGGTAGTTAAAAGCGATGAGGATATGGAAGACGCATTGTCGTATAATGACGGCGACATTTTTGGCTCAGGAAGTCTCGTGTCATCGCCAAGGCTTTCTAGCACGACG
This sequence comes from Varroa jacobsoni, assembly GCF_002532875.2. Classification (NCBI taxonomy): domain Eukaryota; kingdom Metazoa; phylum Arthropoda; class Arachnida; order Mesostigmata; family Varroidae; genus Varroa; species Varroa jacobsoni. The sequence continues at coordinate 21,058 of NW_019213143.1, forward strand.
ATCTCGGCTTTTTGTTGTTATGGCTCCTGACGAACAATAGCAGCTATCAGCAGTTTCTTGGTTGGCTTGATATAATCAACAAGTTATTTGTTGGATTTCATGTTTCCGCTCTTAATAGCAGCACCAATAGAGTCGGCTACGGCAGCAGCAGTGACGATGGTGAAGAGTCATCACCGCTGGCGCGTCTCCTGTAAGCTCGACGCGTTCGTGTCTAGCTGCGTTGCTTGGTCGAGGATTACTAGACATTATCGACTGCAGCGGCATCCTTGAGGGGGTAGATGTCACTGTTTCCCCACCTGTATTCGTCCCTGCGTGTTATGTCTGCTTGAAACATATGTACAACATGGCTTGATGCCCTTTTGCTTAACAATGAATGGGTACAGAACACGCCGTTTTGTTGAGTATCTGTTTTGTCTAGCCATGGACAATGCCTATCGGGCATCATGTACACACACACGCACACTATAGATACGTACTAGCTGTTTGAATCAATTTGGAGCGAAAGTTTGCAGCCCAATCTGACTACCTGCCAATTTAAGAGTTCTTACCCTTAGAAACAATGATAATGGAATATCTACGGCAGCGTGGTCTCTTTAACCCATCAAGATTTGCCAGTCTGATTTGGAGTTTAGTCTTTCCATGCTTCTCGGTCGGTCCCTAGTAAGGCTTGTTCCCTGTCGTCGGTCATCGTCCTTATCAGTGTGTCCTTCGTTTGCTCCTGTACATACGCGAGCAGACTATTGGATTTGTTTAGAATTTGTTTTCTGTTCAGCGCGTATCTTGTTTGGTAGCCGTTTCTTCTCCTTACGATCGTATTCTGTTCAATATAATACAATAGAAAAGATAGTACAAATCAAAATAACTATTCGGAAGCCTTTTCAGCTATTTCCTAGTTACCGCTAGACCTTTAACCAGGTGGCAACATATTTACCTACTGGCCTTTCTAGAATTTTTCAAATCCATATAATTAGGTAAGAAGGCACTAGATGGCGCGATGTCCACGTTAGACCATGGTTGCAGCTACAACCGCAAGCGGTCGGTAAATATGTCGAACCCAGTCTATGTCTGCTTATCTCATTGGTTGCGAACAGCATCATGATATCGGCAGCAGCTGCAGAGCTACTGCTGTTAAGCAGGGACGGCGCGCGCAGACGAGCCGAGGCGAACGAAGTGTACTTATCCAGCACCAGCACACTTAGTTTAACATACGACCAGGCACACGGATCAGTAGACACACGGACTTTTACCCAGGCAAATGCATAATGCGCTGGAATGCGGTGATGACGTAATGATCATTTTCGTGGTGCTGATGACGGCGGCTCTGTTGCCTAGTGGCAATCGCTGTCCGTCGTGGTCCCTGAATGGTCGACCCGGCCTGTCCCCCTGTCCCGTCCAGTTCCTCAGCCATCGGCACCCCGTTGCTGGCTTAGGTCCGGGACTAACAACATGGCAATACAAGGCGGCAGCAGACACGAAGGGTCCGCCCCTTCGCCGACGCAAAGCCCTCCCCCGGTTCCCGTGCGCAGCTTCGCGCCAAAATCCGCTTTGCGTCAGCCATCACGGCTAGTTTGCGCGCGCCGCTACGGCGTTTCGCGCGGGAAGCGGGTTGCAGTGGCTGTTGACGATCGCGGTGGCGGCGGCGGCGGTGGCGGACGGTGCCAGCAGAACCAACAGCTACAAACATCGCGTCCATACGACGCTAGCAGCAGCGAACGTCTTGCGTTGGTTATTGCGTTATTAATAGCAAACGAAACGTCTGCAAACGCATGAGGTTCAGCGGCCGGCAGCACGTAAATCGGCATCGTCAACGTTGTCGTACGCGGCGGTAACGGCGGGTGCAGTCTGGTGCTGGGGCGTCCGTCCACCGCTCCGCTGGAGTTTGTATGCCCTTCGGGCGTCCGCGGTCGGCTGGCGGGATGGCCATAGACACTGCCGTCATGGTTCCAGCGACTGCTCCCATTGCTGCTTCCAACTAGTTCTGTCCCACGCATAAGGAGGCCGCCCGTTCGTCCGCCTGCTTGCCCGCCGCGGCCGCCGCCGCCGATAACGCCTATTAGGCCGACCCAGATGCCTTAGCCGCGCCGGCGGTTCATTAGGAAATAACGTCTCTAAACAGAAAGTGCCATAGCAACAACAAGCATTCGGCTATTCGGCCTGCATACGGTCACTGGCATATCAAACGAAAGCCAGACACACATACACACATCGACTTGGAGAGTGGGCGCGTCCGCACATGCAAACATCAGCAACTACAGACGCCTATGATATTGCAAGTATGGCGCTGTCCTGAACGATACGAAAACAGGCGACAAATAGCAAAAGAAAACAGCAGGAAGCAATATGTTCGCGGTAGGCCAATCTCACACAGCAGCGTGCTGGCATTTCTGTCGGGCACCGTAAACTATTCTACTGTAGCCATTTCTATATGTCATACAGTGCATGAACACTGTTATAGAAACAGTACATGTAACGCATAGAACCGGATAGACCAATGTTGTGATTGGGGCAAAGCATTGTTTCCCGCTGCTAGTATGGGATGATGAAACATCAAAGCCTAGGCTTCAAGGATGATGTGATCTTAGTGGAATCGTGATAGAAAAAAGAAGGTGATTGTTTCGTCTTGAATAACACTTCAAACGAAATAACGGGTCACTCAACACGCTGGTCGTAGTTTCTCGTCTGTACATTGGTAGATCGTATCGATTCTGCTATTCCATAGTTCAACAGAATCAGGCGCTCTCATACAGACAATATGTATGTGTGTGTGTGTGTGTGTGTGTGTGTGTGTGTGCGTGTCACCTATAGAAACATAAGCATCTTCTTCTATCATAAAAGATAGCAACGCAACGCTCAAATAGCGCGTATCCAATGCAATCATCAATGTCGGCTGGTAAAAGTGCTACTTGGCCAAAAGCTTTCCGTAACGTTTTACAACGGTGGTTCTCGACGATATTACGAAACAAAATAATCGTTGGCGTCCCGTTCATACATTCCGAAAATACGTGAATGGGGGACATTTAATTTTTAAATGCTCGCCAGACATTTAAATCCCCGGCAACGTCGGACGTCCGTTGAGAATCGCGCTTCCAAAAATCGACTTTTTTCCCCATCGACATATTTGAATGGCGACCTCGGCTTCGGGATCGTCACCGAAAGAAACGGTTATCTTCCAAAGCTTCGAACTAATTTCCATCTGGAACATGTTGAAATCATCGTGTAAAATTTCACCGTTTAGGTACGCCGTATCAACGCGATCTCAAGGGTTTCCGCCCTTTGTACAGCTTTTTACTATTACATAGGTTCTAAGCCGATTGATTGCATCTCTGCAATGAAACATCCTATGCATTAGGCTAGTAAAGGGCTGCATTTTGAATTTGTTTCAAAAAGACCGTTTAATGATTGGCGATCGTTCTTGTTAACCGGTTTTTCTTTTATATTAGTGACGACCTTGGCGGGCAGCACTGAAAACACGATATCGACTAGCCATTAGGCAGTGCGCGGATATCTACATTCACTATTAATCACAATCTTTACTAAGCATAAACACCAACTTTACGGATGGATTCACGTTTTGATGTTCTTTCCTTCCTGCAGGTGTCTGATACTGAACTATGCCGAGCTGAGGTGTTCCCACACGCAATGCACCTGCTCGATCGGTTCTTGAGCAAGAAGATGGTACAAAAGAATCACCTACAACTTCTCGGCACGGTCTGTCTTCTTCTCGCGTCCAAGATGCGTCTCACGCGACCATTGACCGTGGAGAAGTTGCGCATGTACACCGATTACAGTGTTAATTGCCAGGAGATCCTGGTGAGTACCTTTTGTGTGTATTTTGTTCACGGGAGCAGCGCAAGATACGAAAACGCTATAAAGGATTGTTGAAAAAAAACATAGTGCGTTGTTAGGTCTTTAGTCTAGTCCGTTTACGGTTAGTGGCACGACGAATTATGCTCGATCGATAGATCCTAGTAGGATGGTCTAACCCATACACCAAACGCACGTGGGTTAGCATTATTGAACCGTTTGGGTCGTGTTTCTTGGCTGGGCCGCTGTTTTTGGCTCCGCACCAGTGACCAGCCACCATAGACCGCACTCAAGAGCATGGCCCAACGATTGGCGTCAAGATGCGACAAGCATATTGTCGAAAGTGGCCACGTTGCCTATGAGAATATTGTAACCTAAGCTGATTACACATATGCGTACGATATCTGGGGTGCGTTCGGTTTCCTTGTAAAGGTCCTTGTATCTACCACACAATTTGATTGAACATAGAAGCGCAACACGAACGTTTTTTTTCCAATAAATCTATTAAATAATAAGAGGCGTAATTTTCATAATAATGTCTTATGCCATAATAATGTTTATTGAACAGTAATAACGTACCAAGTTAGAGCGGAGATATGTGTGCATCCGGCATGTCGACGGCGCCTGCATAGGCTCGAGCCATTGCTACCGCTGCGCCCAAGTTCGTTGCTAACTCGATTATATTGGTACGGCAACAGTCAATTGGCAAACAGACGATTCGCGAGTTATTATCTCTCGCAGGTAGAATATAACAGGGGCAAGAAAGATCGTCAGCAGATGGACAATGCAGCAAAGGGGTGTGGACTGTCTTTAAACTACTGCATATCTACCGTACCCTGCTTTATCAAGCATTAGACGGCATCTACCATCTGTAATGTTCGGCGAATTTCCATCCGCCAACCTGTTCCACGATCACTCAGTTAAGTCCGCTCTGTATATATTCATAGACTGGTTTCTGCGATCAGGGTGCCCGTGCAACTTGTTCCTGTATTGCGCGAGGAAAGTTCCGACGAGTTTTATCTCGTCAAGTTCGAGCCTTACACAAGTCATGCGACAGGCGGACTGGCAGTGGCCGTACACCCTACCTGGATCACGATCACCCCGCTTGCACGCCGGCGCATGCCTCGTGCTAAATCGCTGTAGAGCTTCGTTACAAGCAACTCTATGCAACCCGTTTGCATTCCTAGCTGGCCGAACAAACCGATGGATGGATGGATGGCCAAACAAGATTTTTTGCCTGGAGGGGCCCTGTTCACGGCTGCTAGGACGAGCTCCTACGACCGGGTGAAAATGTGATTGGAACAATAAAAACTGTACAAACATGCGCCGCACTCTAGTTCGCTAAGCTATGGAATGGTGTATCTATGCGACGAGTGAGCGCGTGTATTGCGATGACATGACAGGCGATATGGATAGCCAGCTCAATGCTTCCAGGATGCATGTCGAATACACTAACAACAGCGACCCTAGTAGTAATGGCACTGGCCTGCTGGCACCACATACGATGATCCTGTAGCCAACAGTTTGATGGGTAACGATGGCGATAGTGTAGTCCATAAAAATGTCGATCCTCAGGACCCATGGACTTTGTTTGTGCCGGGTCGCTTGGGTGTGTGCCGTGCGTGTATGCGACGAGAATATTCGCTCGCTGAGAGGATTACGACAGGAGGGCCTATATGCAGGCCTATATTGCAGAGGAATATGGTGGAATTGGCACGGCCTGCGCGAACATTACCTATAACACAGAGCCGGCACTAAACAAAATATTGGTGGTATTGCTCGTCCTGATAGTGACGATGATGATTATATGTGAACTAGCTTCTTATTGTGAACAGATGCTACACCGCTCAGCCCGATGAAAGCTTTTCAAGTTTTAAAGCATTTGAAAGTAAGAGTAAAAGTCGAAATAATTTGTTGGGTTTTCTTGCACTAGTTCTGTCCACGAACACGATACGAATTTGGACAGAGGAAACCCTTATAGGGTAACGCTTATAGGGTCGCTCAGTACGCTCGTTGCAACAGCACACAATCATCTGGAGCGCATCTGAAAACACACTCGACAATTCTATGTCAGTTTGAATAGATCGTCCGATCGGCATGTATAATGATGGCTTCTATAGGGTAGATAGATGAAGTGTCATTTACTGGGGTGTTAGATATGAGAGCGACCGTGGCGACGGACGGACAGAAAGCCAACGAAAAGTATCTATGGTATGGCGCCAAAAACCAAGTAAAACTTAGCTATTCCGCCAATGCCAAACGAAGCATAAAGTTGCAGCGGTTTTTTCTATTCCTTGCTACCTAAATGCCACTGGATGCTGGTGAATACTGAATATTTGTCTGTGTGTGCTCCCCGTGAACGCGCCACGAGCATATCATGTTGTGCGAACCAAGGAACCCACTGCACAGACCTTATCCAGCTCAGCTTTACTTCTAGGCACGTCGGCTTTAGGTGTCACTGATAAAGTCAGAGGAAACAAGTAGCACCCGGTAGGCCGCAGGGGGCTTAGCCTGTATACGTATGCATATATATGCGAACTATCATGCATCGTCAAAGGTCTTCTGTTGGTAGGCTCATTGGCCTTACAATAAGGTAAACTACGAACGACGTGGGCGCCACCGGTCTCGTCTTCGTTGGGGAACGACGCATTCAAACGATGAACAAGCGAGGGACGGCGACATTTGGTCGCTAGATGGGACCGGTGCTTGAGAGCCATCCCGCCGTTTCATAAGCTAGAGCTAAACGCGCCAAACGATCCCACGGCACGGCAAAACCATTATAGCCACTGTGGGCGACGCTGGGTGAGAGATCCAGCCCGTGTGCGGCGATCCAGTACACAAACGAACAGGCACCAGTGGTGCCATCATCGTGCAGGACTGTTCAGTAAACAAGCCTGGCGTAGCAGCACTGTCAGGGTTCGTCGTGCTTTCTTGGACCTACCTGTTGCTCAGCGCTAGTGGATGAGGATGGAGCAGTTTGTCCTAACCGAGCCTGACGCTATCCTCGCTGCTGTTGGCGACGGTGGATGTGTGCATCCGGCGTAACGGGACAGGTGCACGCTGGGCGTCCATTTGTGGCTGTGTACGGCGCTTCTCTTGAACGGCCGCTTATGGTTTCGTCGACTCGATAACGAACGTGGACTCGTAATCTGCAGAGGGAGCGGGCAGCCAATACTGAGGAAATCATGTCGACACATAAGCTATGCAATTGTTGGAGCTGGCGACCGTTTGCATTCTACGTCATGTTGATCATCTTTTACTGAGTGGTTCCGTTTTCGTCGGACTCGAAAGGAAGAATATTCGACGAGGTAAATTCACGAAACGTTTGCGGTACCAATTTATTGAAGATTTGTGAAAAACTTAGTTAGCCTTTGAGCTGAAGAATTACTTTGCTTTTTTTCTTCATTGTTTCTACCGAACGCATCTTCACGTTAAGCATCGCCTAAAGCCATCCCACCGTCTACTAAGATCCAATACGAATGCTGATACATGCTTATATATCAGTACGTGGGAAAGCTAGGTAATTTTTGCCTCTTGCCTTGCTTTTCTAGCCTTTCGTTGGAAAATTATAATTGGCCTTTGAGCCTGTTACCTTTACACAGGCATTTGTCAAGTGGTACAAAGTAGTATTTTGTAATTTTTTTTTTGTAGCTCTTTTGAAATCGGTAAACAGATATCGGTGTCGCAGGTGTTCATATTTTCAGCATCCGATATAATAATTTTTGAAGTTTGAATATCGAGATTGAATTTGTTGATTTGAAGGAAACGTACGAAAGGCTCTACAATACTAGTTAAAACGTTGTCATTAGCAAGCAAGACATTTGTAAAAGCGAAGTAATAAGCAATAGCGGCCACTACTTTGTTACCAACTTGGTAGAAAGTAAGGTAAGGCGTAGCGACCTTCCTCGATGACGGCCTCGTTCAGTCCATCTACCTCCCGCACCGAGTGGGTCTACAACTTCGAATTCGTCGTTCGCCGCTAGAGCGCGTTTGAATTGGTTTAAATCGGATTGAATGGATAAACCAAGACCGGCGTACGGACGTCACGCAGAAACGAACAGCAAAACACCTGTCTCTTGTTCTAGTCGTCAATCGACATGCTGCCGCGCGACGATCTCGCCTGTCTGTTCCGCTGCCCGGATATCTGCCAATATACTTTTACCTCCTCATCTCGATAGACGAAAGCCGCTACAGGCTCAAGTTATAAATAAGCCACAGGACCCAATCGCTGACGTGGCTGTGACGATGTCTGCATCAACGGCACCGCCGGCAGTAGCTTCATCCTCGATTCAACGAAATCGAATATCCACAAAGTTGAGCCCAAGTTCAATTGAGTTTGCTGAAAACAACGTCCGCCAAAGTAACAATAGCGGCAACGGCATCACATCAGGCCCTTAGCGAGCGCGTCTAGCTAGGAAGGCGCGTCGTCAGTTCTACTACCGCCACAGATCGACTACGGCGCCGGCAGCCGCTAACGCAGCGTTTTCTTTTCTCTTTTTTGGTCATCCGTTTCAGTAGCGGCAACAGCCGACGCATACCATCAAATGTGTCAAATCATGCAGAACTCGTGCGGTCACTGTCGGTCGAAAAACACCGGCCTTTTTCTACCACTCGTCGTCCTCTTAACTTTGTTCGGACACCGAGAGAGATTAGCCCGTTCCAGCCAGGACGCTCCCAGTTTTCGTCTTGCCCAGACCAAGTTGCGAATTGTTATCTTTGTCCTAAATGTCGGTGGCGGTCGCGACGGCGGCGGCCATCAACTCAAAACTGTTAAACCCGATCAACGAAAACACCAGTGAAGTGGTCGCTGGTATCCAATGGCCAGTATTCTCTATGTGCCTCTTTATTTTCCCTACTCGTTTTATTGCTCCACACTTTTTTCGCTGATTCTTCTTCTAACTGATCAGACCAGCCCGCTCATATTAAACCCGGCAATCGACACATCGGCAGCCATTACCACCATAATATGTGTATCTCTTTGTTTTTCCCCGGCCTCCTCGATGGCTCTGAGGCGCGCGAATTTGCTTTACTAAATACCCGCCAAGCCGTTTGCACAAATGCATTATTGTACTCTATTGAGCTATTACTTACGTCTAAACGCGCTCGCTACCCGTTTTACTCTAGTTCTTGTTCGTGGCCGCGGAATCTCAATGAACGAGTGGGCACTCGTTGGCAGGTTTGCGGCCGCTGAAAGTCCTATGTGCAGTTAGGCGCCAACCGAAACAGAAATCGAACGAATAACATCGGCGGCAAAGATCCACCGAGAAAAACAAATCCACAAAAGAGAAATAGAGAAAATGAATGAGCGAAAAATGCTTGAGGGACAGATAGATGACGAGATACTCAAGAGACGATTAAGTGTGGTCGTGCCCCCGACGCGCTTGAGCAGAGCGCGCACCGGAGACGACAGTAGATAGCACAATATAGGCCGATCCGAAACCTACAAACAAGCGAACATACATGGACGTCAGATAGTGATTGTCGGGCCTATAAGACCCGCCTACTTGTCTTGTCTGTGGCTAGAATTGTGCGTATCGTGATATTATTAGTAATAACATAGTCCGATTAACGCCACGTGGGGCATAAGGCCTATGCATAGGCCATTCTCATCTGATGCGTTCCGTAAGCCTTTCGAGCTTCTGTCAGATCCTCTTTCAATTTCTGTAGAATAAGGTAATGGCTTGAGTATCTTTGTCGTGACAGCGCTGCCGTTCTGATGGGCAACACTATTATGAAACGCGGATCCGCTGACCGCATGGGAACAATCGTTTTACTATATTTTCAATTGCGACAGTCGGATTATGACGATCCGGTTACCGTAGTGCCTGATACGATCGTTGATGTCGGCAATGCATTCATATAGGAGTTATCGATTGGTTGTTTAGCTAGATCAATTACGTTCCACTAAGGCTTGGCAAATCGGCACCACTATCTCGCCTTCTTCTTTTGCCTGAATTGAATTGTTCTCCTGCTCTGGTCACAGCTCGAACACTGACATGAAGGACATTAGATGTCAAGTTGTTACGCAGCTATTGTCCATAAGGAATATAACAGCGTAGTATTGTTTTGTTGAGTTTTTTCCTTTTTTTTTTTTCTTCATTTGGAGACTTTTTATTCCATTAACTTAGCAAACGTTTCTTTTCGCACTTGTAGGTCCCCCACAGAGACTGCGATTCTTGGACCCTAATAGGTACTCAGACACACGTAACAGTGGCACGTACCTAAACAGACTCTAATAGGATGGAAGGAGCGGGGCTGATGAGCCACCGCGCGCAAGCGAGTGTTTTGTGTTGTCCGAACCGAAACACCTTTCATAGAGTTTTAATAATGCCCTTCATAATATTTCGCCAGTGCAGAAGTGCGCCGGTTGAAAAAGGGGCGAGCGACGTCAATTCAGCTGGTTAATTCTGACCATCAATTTCCCTTTTTCCGTCTCATTTGTTGCTGTTTCTCAAGGGCATTATCGAACAAGGTGGCGGCTGCATTGCAGCACCGCACAAATAGGCAGCAGACGAGGCTCCGAAATGCATTATTTCCAGTGGTACATATATAGCGGCAACAGCAGGCCCCTTGTCGATGATAATAATGATTAAGGTCCTGCTATTTTATAGAACTAACAATAGCGACCATTCGGACGTCAACAGTAGTAGCACAAGGAGTGAAAAAAACTCGTGTTATTGACTCTGAAGGCTCCTTATGCCTCGACCAACTTATCTCATTTGATATATATATATATATATATATATATATATGGTAAGTGTTATTACTATTGAACTGTCGCGGCCAGTTGTTTTGTTGCTTTCGAAGCACCAGGCAGCGGTACGACAAGGCAGGACAGACTGGTAATGACGGTAGACAAACTTTCCCCTCTGACGTCGCATAAACAGGGACGCTGTTCCGATGTGATGGTGAACAAAGACCGCCCCTTCAAGGTTGTCGATCAGCGACGTACCAATGTGCGCTGACTGTCGTTTGATTTTATTGTTTGTCGTCGCTGTGTGTGTTCATGTTGGCGTTCGGCAACAGGCGAAACGCGTCTCTCTTCTCGTGGTTTGTTTTTTTGCGTTCGTTGTTTGGGGTTCAGATTTTTCGCATGCACACCTTTACCAATGGCGCAATGACCGAGCCATTGCCACTAGCCACCATCGCTAAGGCCGTGTCAGCGAACTTCATGGGGGGCTCTTGACAGCACCGGGGCATTTAATTCGACTTCGTTTGATGGTCTGTTCCCATATGTTAAGAAGATGTTGGCTAGCAGTAATGCCGTCGGGGCAGTGCAATGCCACGTTAGACCGTCTCCAAATGATTGGCTCTATCGAGCTTAGGAGACTACAGAAAGCAACGTTATTTATATAGATCTACTATACACGAATAGGATAGGGCCGTCTATAGTAAATGAAAGTCCGAGGCTTTTGTTTCGACATGTTTCAGCACAGCGGTGTCGTTTGGTTTGGACTATTTGGCCCCAATATCTTGCCGTTGATGCGCTCGTCACCGTTGCTATTAATAATGGTGATTCAAACGTGTATGGTTTGATTCTTTCAGGAATGGGAGATGCTGGTCCTGCTAACCCTCGATTGGAATACGGCCTGTGTGATTGCCAACGACCTCCTTGACCAGCTCGTTCACCGGCTGCCACTAGATTCTCAGCACCAGAGGCAAAAGGAAACTCTTCGGAAACAGGCTCAAACTGTCATTGCGCTCACAGCCACTGGTCAGTGAGTTTTGGGAAATTACGGATTTGAGATTACAAAAATAATGTAAAGTAACCGAACTGGCAGATCAGGAGTCATAGCTGCTGATATGAGGTCCCTTTAAATCAGAGGTTGCGTTTGATCTCATCGTCTTTTGTACTGTTCGTGTTAAAGGCATCATATTATAGCAGCTGGAGTCTACGCCGTGAACTATAACAGCACGTGGTTTGCACATGTGCTTTAAAGTGCTTGATGCTGAGTACCGCCTTCCCAGCATAAAATTTCCGCTATCAAGGAGCTATCACACTATATCTGAAGGACACAATGTGATCGCCATAGGCAATAGGAATACTGTTAGTATGAATATTACACGCTTTTCGAACCAATCTACTCACACAGAGGTACACACACACATACTTAAAAAAGCAAACACACAGGCACACACGTATCGATGTGTACCGTACGTGGTCAAGTCTACCGCCACTGCCTTCGTCTTTGGCACTTGCTACTGCGGTCGCTGCCGCCGTCGCATTTGTGTTGCATTCTTTCAAAGCCTTAACGCGCAGAACCTTTACAGTGCCGCTGTGGGCGCGCTCGTGATAGTGATCCTGGCCAAGCCCGACTTCTCTGTGGTCCGTCGGCAGCTTTTTTCTGTCTTCACTCGTACTTTTCTTCTGCTCTTCTCGCTTTTTGGCTAGACTCAGATCCGTCAGCAGTTTCGCCCTCGGCGAATGAGACGCGAAAGCATCAATCGTCATCGTCGGTGCTGTTATTGCTGCCCGCTTTCCACTTGCCACCACTACTTTTAACGCTACTAGAGCGCCAGGTCTTCAGAACAGCAGCTACCTTTGGCGCCGACGAAAGTTTGCGGCGCGACTGGCGCATTTTGGGTGAAACCGGTTGAGCTGTCTGTTTGTCTGTGTATGCGTGCGTGCGTGTGCGTGTGTGTGTGTGTGTGTGTGTGTGTGTGTGTGTATGCGAATCGTCCAGACGTAGCTGCCGTCGTGGTCGTCGATGGCCAAGTGGAAGCATCCGAGCATTACAAAGATGCTGATGGCGGCGGTGGTGATGGCGATGTCCTTTTACTGCTCCCGATCGGATGAGAGCTGCCGCATACACACGTTCCTACTGCTGTTTGCGCCGAATCGGCGCTGCCTGTCGTCGTCGTCGTCGTCGCCGTGTCTGGCGATTACCGCCACTTGCTATCGCTGTCGTCGTTGTTGTTGGCTGTCGATACCACCGACAGCGGGAATTGACTGCAGCTGCGCCGGCGCATCGCGTCGCATCTCACCGTAGTATAGTAACAATCAGTTCATTGAGACGACAACAAGCTGCTGCCCGCGAAAAACCACTCACTGACTGGCTGACTCAGGATGGCGGCTGACCGGGGAAAGGATGAGTTCGCCAATAAGCAAGAAAAATTGAAAATTAGATGGAAAAGCAGCAGCAGAAGAAGGAGACGACATCGGAACGGACCCCAGTCCAAGCTGAAGCGTGCTGCGACTGGGGCTACGGCGGCGTTGGGGGCAAGAAATGTCGAATCCTCTATGTCTGCAAGTAAACAGCTACGAAGGCAAAGAATAGCAACGCTGAAGGGAAGAGGGGTGGTGATTTTGCCGATGCCGGCTTAATCGTTAACTACTAGCGGCACATTCGTTCTGCGCGGCTTGCGGCTGATGTTAGAGCTGGACAATGCGCGGACACAGAAACTGGTGGCGCGTCGAAACGAATAAAGGATAACGGATAGCGAAAACGGTAGAAAGAAGGAAACAGCAAACAGAGTCTGACACGAGACGCAATAACGGATTAGTCACAATTGTTGGCGCGTGCGTTCATTTGTTGTGGTTTGCTTGTGCGTCCAAGGGTTCTATGTAACGTAATCCGCATATGGGTGCGTGATTGACGTATGAACGCAATGAGGTAACGGAGCAAACGGTTGAGAATGCCGTTAGGATGGAGTGGTGAAATAGCCCGAAATAAAGGAAAAGAATTGGTGTAAGCTGGAATAAAGAACGCAGTTGCTCGAATCGTCCCATGAATACACACGACCAAGAAACCGTACAATTTATACCTTAGTTTACAAAGTACAATGCGTACTTTGAGACGTTTGTTCAGATGTATTATGTTGGCCATTTTACTCACCGTCGCCATCGCGTCACGGAAAGAGGGCTTTCTCTGACTCATTAATTCGCTGAACAGCCCCCCTGGAACAGCTTAAAAGCTAAAAGCCTAGGCAATGACCGAGAGCTAAGGCAACGAAAAGGACATTGCTGAATCGTTGCTCGATTGTCTATCTATTTTTCTGCTGCTGCTGAACAGAGATCTTGTTGCGACCTACCGTCTCAAATCACACATAAGCGTACGGCTGGTCTAAAGCGTCTGTTCAGAGATCAAGGAACACCATGCCATATACCATAAGATGTATTTAGATACGACATCAAGCGCAGCTCAATCACTCGCTCTAACTTCCTGTGTATGTATGTATTGTATCCGCGCGACGCGGAATCAAAGATTACGTCTGTGTCTACGAATTTCTGGCGTTCTGACGGGCCGAATCAGGTATCTGCCTCGACAGATCTGCTACCGATGAAGATCAGCTTGCAAGGCGCGGCCACCATACGGTTTAACAGTAGCCGGAGTACTACTCGCTGCTAGCACCTCTGATACACGTTGAATTTCTGGGAGGAGTCAATCAAAACGTCATTCGTTGGTCACGTTCAACGTATCTTCAATTAACGTTAATCTTGCTCGTTCGAAGCTGTCGTTTACGAAAGAAAGCAGTCCCAATTTCATTTGATATGATGGTATTAATATATATCAAAATAAACGTAAGCTCCCGTCATCAGCGGTCACGAAAAGGCAGCTTGGATTGCTTCGAGTGTCGTTAACGTTTAGCCTCATTATTGGTAAGGTGTAAATCATTTTTGTGGCGTGCCTCGTGGAACTGTTCATTTACTAAGTCGAGCTAAATCAGCTATGGTATCAGAACATTTAGAGTATCTGAAAACGTTGTACGGAAGATCATTTATAGTGTTAACCGTAAGCAAACGCCACCACGACATTTTCAATGGACGTGGTCCAGACTAACCAGACAACGTCTTTTCTAGCGTGTTGCGCGCCAAATTCCTGCTTTAGTTTCGGGGCCTTTCTTTTGTCAAATTTTGAGATGCTTTCGGCGAAAACCGTTGAGGTCCTGTCGGGGCACCGCAGCTGCCCTCAGTTCTGTTTAGAGTATTCACCATCCACTATAGTAAGCAGTTACGGGTGGCTTTCATTCAACAAAGGCGGGCCAACCGTTTTTCTCAATGAAGAAGGCTCAGCCGACTGCTCGATGTGCTAGTGTACTAGATTCCCTAACATTCCTTGCTTTGTCCTGTCTGATACCTTCTAAATCTTCTGAACCACCGACTTCTTAAGGCTTGTCATTTTGCCTGTTCGGGCCTGCTTTAGTCGTTGCAAGAATTTTGAAGCCAAGATCTCGCCGCCGCCGCTTCGAAGTGTGCAAAAGCAAAGCTAATGGACTTGTTCGAGATCTTTCACTGTCCAGGTTCAAACGTTCGAGCGTTTGACATTTCCGCCCCCTTTGTTGTCCTGGTTTTCTAGTGTTGAGAACTATAACCGTTGAATCCTGAGACTTCGGCCAAGGCATTCTTGAAATTTCTTCTGCTTTCTATTGGGCCCGTCTTAGCGGTATCAGAATCAATGGGCACGGAGTTCAAGCCGCAAGCTGCGCGTTAGTTCGCAAGACATTCTTCATTTAAGCAGACACACACACACACACACAGAAACCTGTATCCGCATTTTTTGCGCATAAAATGGAGAATTGGTGTTGCAAATGTCACCAATTTTTTTCAACGGACGCGTATACAAAAACGATAGTTTTTTGGCTTGTAGGATCGTTTGAGTGAATTTGGTTTCTGACGAATGTTTCATTTCCTTCGCGCTCGTCGTTTGTTGCAGAGTTCAAATTTAGCCATTACATACCCTCGATCGTTGCTGCCGCTTCGATGGTCGTCGCAAGCGGGTACGTCCTGCGTCTCTCACGGAGACAGAAGTCTGACATGATGAAATGGGCCCAACTGGCAGTTCGCGCAGATGAGGTACGTTTTAACTATCACATTAGTCATTGCCATAGAAAAAAAAAAACATGTTATAGTATCGGTAAACACAAATGTGTTAGCTGTTCGTATTTTACGTGGTACGTTTTTTAGAGTCGGCACGGTTTGCTGTTACGCGTTTCGTGGATCATGTTTAGCGCAGGTTGTAGTAATTGCTGTTGTGACACTGCCGTTTCCGCCGCTGCTGTGGGTTAACGTTTGTTCTCAGTGGAGCGACGGCTGTCAGTCGACCAATGTGTTGCCGGTTGAAACGAACAAACGAAACGGCCTGAGTTCGTAGGTATATTAGTAGTGCCTTACCAGTAGCGGCCAACATCACGGCAGAACCAGCAATAGCTGCAGCAGACGGCCTGTGACTGTTGTGAATGGCAGCTGCCTAGATAGATACTGATGGTGGTGATGATCCGGCGATACTCTGTATACACTTAGAGCCCTAACTGATAGTGCTGGTGCTAGGTCTTGATGGTGGGCCCGGTGTTGGAGCGCTTGGTCGAACGCACCAGGGCTGACGCAGACTGTCCCGCGATCGTTGCGACAATTACAATCCCCTCAGGTCGCTTGACCGTAGCACTGTGCTTCTACACTCGGAGAGGTAGGATTTGGAACAGGAGGACCGTCGTTCGTTTGGACCGTCCAGCTCTTTGAGTCTGACAGAACGGAGCCAGACCGGAGAGATTAGGTCATAGCTATAGACGTCGTACTTTCGTTTCTACCTGATATAAGTATACGTTACAGTTAGTATCACTTTATAGAGCGCCGCTCGAAAATATCGAGATATCAGAGCTTCTATAGAAGACAATACTAGAGAGCTAAAGTGTAGCGCCTTAAATGTGCAGCGCCGTAAATGGTCTACACGTTCTAAACGTGTTGGGTTTTACACATTGTTACAAAGGGGAGCGACGAGTGCGCTTGCCAGGTCGTGTTTATCCACAGCTAGCTATCACTGCCGATGGTTGTTATTTAGACTTCGTCGACTTTGGATATCGGCAACATGGAGCCGTGCGCTTGTACTGGTATCGACCTGTGTCTGTGATGACCGCATACATTTCACAATATCGAATGATCGTTATCTGGAACTTCACCTTTTGCGCTTTTCACTCTCTTTCTCGATTCCGCTCTGTCAGATTGTTGTTCTTTCACCACGATAACTTCTCTACTGTGAGAGATTCGTGGCTCGATGCTCCATGCCTGGCTGTTCATGTACATCGGCTCGTTTTCATTTCGGCAATGTTCACCTTAACACTTGAACGACTTCTGACGTAGGACCTCCCGGACGAAGACGCCACAGACTCGCAAACCACCACTGCCGGCGCCATTTCCACAACCGGTATAACTGGTAAACGCTACTGTGGCTGCAGTTATCGATGCCGCTGCCATCGCCGTCAAGAGCTCTTAATCCGCAGTACATGCTAAAGCCCAATAAAATCTCCCACAAGCTGCTCGAAGCCAGGTCTACAGCCATCAAACACTGCCGATTCACAGTGTGTGTGTGTGTGTGTGTGTGTGAGTGTGTGTGTGTGTCTGTGTGTGTGTGTGTGTCTATCTATCTATCTATCTATCTATCGCTAACATTGCGCACGACGCTGAGCATCGCGCCGGGTTTTATTACTGTAAACGAGCGATCATTTCGACCGGCTCACTGGCCCGTGCGTCGCTCGTCGCTCCCGTCGTTCACACCATCCTATTCCGCCTTACTACGCAGAGCAAAATTGTAATGCAGTCTTGTAATTACTGATAGTAGTAGTAGTAGTAGTAGTAGTAGTAGTGGTTGTTGTGGTTGTAGAAATAACGCTATAAGAAAACGTCGGAGCGACATCACTTGGAATGCCGACACCGCAGCTTACCGTAGTTTTTCATTCTCCTCCCACAAGTTAAACACCCAGCGGATCGAATCAGATCCAGAGCCCGATTCATCGAACGAGCACCGCGTGATCACTCGTCATTGTCGATTGTTCGTTTCGCTGTCCCGTCTATGTAAGCGTCGTGCAACATGTTGAAATTTTCATTTGTACAACCTGCCTCACGCTAAAGATATCATAATGTATCGATTGTCAATACATAGAAAAGAATAAACGTAAAATAATTCGCGTGGAAAAAGCCGGACGCATCTCTTTGCTGAGACACAGGGACAACAATGATTTACTGCAGGACACTAAAACGTATTATCAAGAACGATTTTCTGTATACATACTTTCCTATTAAATGTTCATAATTATAATAATCTTATAATAGTACGGTAGCACATATCCGATGATCGCAAAATCCGACGCCCTGGTGTTTAGCTACGATAAAGGCGGTACGATCCATAAATATATCCTGAGGTACTATACGATAGACGGAGTACGGCCTCTATTGCTTTTTTATGCTGTTGTTGTTTTTATTGTTCCGTTGTTGCTGTTGTTCGTTCTACTACAAATATGCAGCTATGATAAAAATTAATAATAATCATAGTACGTACGACAAAGATACACCTCATAGACGTAATTGCAGTAGCAGCAGTCGGTTCGATCTTTAAGGCGTGTCCGGGAAGCGAGACCGTCCGCCACTACCCCAGGAGATAAATCGTCGAAGGAGAACCCTTCGTTACCGCTGGCTCTCGAAAGACGCTACTTAGATAATATTGCGATATACGTAGGTAGCTCAATGGAAATAAGATAAATTAGGGACGACATAACACCAATTTCATGAACGAAGAAATCAGAATTAACGTGGACCCTTTAGCAACGACACGTAGTAAAGAATCCAATCTAGTAAGAACAACAACAACAACAACAACAACAACTTCGCAGATTACTGACATAAGCGCTCAAATTAATGGCGGCTAAGTTGGCCGTTGCTAGCGGATAGTGTCGCTAATTAGAATAATCTATAGATAAGAAGATAGATAAGCTGAGCGATATCTAAAGGAATCTAATAATCCAAAATGTTATTTACTTTTTTTTTTCCCTTTTGATCCGTAGGAGGAATTAAGGGTCTGTACCGAGGCAATCGATGACTTTATCACGAAGAACTTCGCGCCCCAGGTGCCGGCTGAGGACTCAGCTCCGCCCGCTGGTCCCGTTGAAGTACATCACAAAGTCAAAGAGGACATTGCCGTAACAAATCAAGGCCAGCCCGAGACACCAACGGATGTCCAGGATGTCCTAAGCGATTTTTGAACGTTCCCCAGTAAAGGCTACGACGGCCTAGTTAGAACTGTTGCAGACTGAGGATACTTCCCGCAAAAAGAAGAACCCTGATACGAGCAACTTGAATTGGGGAATACGCAAAAGGCTACTTGTATAGTTTCTTGCTACCGACAGATCTTCGATGAGAGCCCTATACCAATAAATCGGTGGACGCTGAAATACAAGAAGGTTCCTTTTTCCCCGGCGACCTGCTCCCAATTCAACTAGTCAGAAACTACCCCCGTGTGTGCATCAGTATATTTTCCTAATAGTTTCCGAATAAAGGACTAACTAATAGCCCCCATCAGGAAGAACACCTGCTGAGAAGAAGAATTCGCCGCCACTAGCACCCCGACCGAGAGTAAGCCTGGGAACATTCATTTGTCCACTAATTTACAGAAAGCCCAATATTTGCGCGCTCTTATGCAGAGTTAACAAACACGAATTTTTTACGAAGGAGAAGAATGATCCATACAGAGGCTGTCCGCTGTACGTTCGCTGGTCGGCTTCTTGTATATAGTTAATACTCTACACAATATTTCTGGACACAATTTTACCAGAGAAAGAAAGGGAAAAAGGAAATAGAGTGGCAGAGAAAGAGAGCGCGCGTAATACAAAAAAAAAAAAAAAAAAAAAAAACAAAACAAAAAGAAAATGGCCAAAGCGACATCTTGTTTTTCTGTAGAATTGTTCGGCGCGATCCTAGAGGTGAACGCGTTCTTAACCAATATAGGAAACTACGGTTACCGAATTTGTAGACTTATGAACATATCGGGTGACCGTTCATGAAATAGTAGCCTTAAGTACGCCAACGGGTAAAGTCTGCTGCTTGTGGAGAAAATCGATAATGCTCAATACTCCATCGACACAGGCACTGGGTAAGCAGTACGTTTGCGGGCTGATCAAGATGTAGTCAACACATGTGCGAACACAGCACAGCCAAGTGCAGAAACCTCTAAATGAAGACGATAAAGGCTTCACTTTGTAGATTTTCTATGGGTAGGGAGAGGCACGAGGCAAATACTTTTTTTTTTACATACTTTGACGCTCCGCGTTTGAGCTAAGAAATCGACAAAAAAAATGCAGGTCTGTGTAAAGAGACGTTTATATTCGCGTACTGGTTACATCGATCGTCGCGTTTGAGTTTTAACATAAGATGGGCATTAATCATTTTTTTTAACCCTTAACTAATCCTGACCACAATAAGGCATTAGACATATTTTACCAAGAAGCTGCGGGTAGACATATTGGTGAAGACTTTTGGGTTTCTTTTATAGCTGTTTGTTGCGGTGATGCCAATATGACTTCGAACTTGTAGCGGTATTACCACAACGAACCGATAGCATTTCTCTACGAAGAGTACTAATAGCATACGATATATGTGCGCGTGGTATTTGAACGCATGCTTCCGCACCCTCCAGGGGTACAGCTCGGCAATGAGCGATGCCGCAGGCTTGAGTGTCATTCGCTTCTTGGAGGTCAGAGAGCAACAGAACACAGGATTTTGAGAAGCATTTTTCTACAAAACAGTCATTATATTACTTGAATTCTGTATTGTTTCGATACGACGATAGATATATATATATATATATATATATATATATATATATATATATATCTATGGAAAGAGAACAGAAAGGCATCTTTCGCTTATACAGATCGATTGAGGTCGCTCGTAACCGTATAGCAGTATTACACGTATACCCAGCGAGACCACAAAGTTTTAGATCAGGTGTTGGCAGGCATGCGACGATCGCTAGTTAGACATGTGCAAGATAAAAGTATTACCTAGACGAAAAAATAATGATTTGTGACACAAACACGGGCCGATTCTGTTTCCGTTTGCCAGAGCAGTCTCGTAACGAAAACGACCATTCTCGCCGTATCTTGCCGGCAATACAGATTTACTGATGGACGATTAAAGCATCTGGGTAACGAGACGGCATGAGCTTTTCTCATTGAGAAACTATGGAAGAGTTCATGGCTGTAATAGAAGGTGTTAGTTATTAATACCGTTAAATTGATAGTAATTATTAACCTTATCATCAGTATTATCATCACTGTGATAACAATGGTGATGATTTCGTACCGCAAATTTTGAATTAAAGATAAAAATCATTATTGATCATATATACAAATGTCAATGAGCATTATATTTATGCGAGGAAAAAAGATGCTGAAAAATGCAACCCATATGCCCGGTATGAGGGCGTAGGAGTTAAAAAAAAGTTCTTTCCATTTGTGATATAAACGAAAATAAAAAATACGGAAGAAAATAGTAGTAATGATGTCATATATATATATATATATATATATAAATATAATCTGTGTGCACTATAATAAATGGAAAAAAACACGATATTAAAATATCAAAGCCAACGAGGAAGAAGCAGATCAATAGCGAGACGAAGCTTGTTTGAAGATGTTCAAAAGCGAAGAACGAGATATATGTGTGTTACAAACAACATTGACAAGAAGAACACGCTATTGATACGAGACGGTTAACACGACAGCATGGAAAAACAGTGTCGAAAAGTCAATTCGTTATTCCGTTTGTTTTTTTTTTTTTTTTTTGGGCTATTTTTTTCCCAATGTCAAGCCCAATGTTGGACGATGACACAATTCATGTCAAGTAATGTCATCTGTAATAAAGAGCTGTAAATATAAAAACGATAATAATAATGAAAATATTTAGTAACGATAAAATAAGTGAACATCGGACAAGGTCCTCGTGACGGTGATCTTGACGAGGGCACGATTGCATGGCGATGATCAAACGATGGGGCAAAACATCTGCTATGAAATCTGATGATCATGGTGATAACTTCGAAATCCATAAAGAGAATAAAAATATGACGACAAGAAAAGTGGCAAAAACAAACAAATAAAACAGTTCTCTTTATCAGCAACTAAATTTGAGTGTCTTTAATTTAGTAAACTTCAATATAAATAAATAGGCCAAACAAATAATTTTATAGCTGAAATTGATCAATGAGGCAATCCGCAGCTTTTGCAAGATTTGTACAGGAACAAAACTATATCATAATAACGAAAAACGTAGATTTGCTTTTTATTTGTGAAAAAATTACTTAGATCCGTTATGTAGTACAGTCCAGACTAGAAGCTAGTTCAATAAGCAGCAACAACAACAACAACGCTCAAAAAACACGCACACAACCAGACTAGAAAAGCTGCAACAAATACAGAATGTTGTTACGTTAGTTTTTTCGATACAATGTTACTATACGTTCCGATACGATGAGTATGTCTAGTGATAAGCCACAGCTACGGAGACGATGCTAGTGATATTACATGATTCTTCATGATACCCGTACATGCATATGTTTCTTTCTTTTAAAGGACTTCTCGTTGTCGATGTCCGATTAGAGAAAAGATGCTATCACCCACCAGGACTGGGATTTCTCAGGTTAAACAGCCGGAACGATTAAGCGACCGCCGTCGAACCGATTCTGTTTTGTCGGACATCTGGTAGACGCGACCGGGGAAACAACTATGACCATGGCGACGAAGGCACACGCCAAGGGGGATATCAAGAACGGCTGTGGCATGGCACGAGAGACTTCACCACAAGCGCTGAGCCATATATTGTACAAGTTGAGATATATGTTTTCCCCAACAAACGGTCATGCTGTAGATGGCCGCGGTAGGAAAGTGGTTTCGCGAAACAAGACGCATTAGTACATCATATGTGGGTCATAATCGTGGTGGTCACGTTTATGGCCATTTGATTTTTTGTGTAGTAGAAAATAAGAGCACGAGGAGCTAGTGCTATGTTCGATATCGGAAAGACCTTGCGATCTCAATTATAAACAACATGAATCATAAATCTGTAGCCTGTTTTACAACTAACCATTTAAACAACAACGGCATTTAAGATCATTCTTACTGGAGCTCGAACGTGATCGAATTTGTACCGACAAAGTCCCTTGGGAACTGTCATTGACACAGCATGACCTTTCCATAGCAGGAACGTTTTTGAAATGGTTTGTTATGAATTAGAGGAACTCGCAAAGCTTTCACACACCTACAGTCTTAATATATCTCTGCTGTTGTCCTTATCCAATATTTTGTTGCTGAAATCATTTTCGAGAGATCTAGTCATTTTATTGTTTCGCCTTCTCCAGGCAAAAGGTGACATTGGACATTTTTAACGAATAAAAAATCAAAAATCGCTGGTTTCCTCACAACGTGACCGAGAATTATCGTTGAGAGGGGTTCATAATTCACGATGTGATTGCTGCCGATCCTGCTGAGAGTTTTCCAGAAGCACCGCTACGAGTAAAAAGCAAATTCTGGCTACTGCCAAGCTAGCATAATTCCGCTACCATTTTAACATATCGATGATACCCGAACGGCGGAATCGACTTCCTCTTTCTTGATCGATTTTGTCCTTACGCAAGGTAGCCAAAAAAAAAAATAGTAACAGAGGGAAAAATGAATGCATGTTATATTTCAAAGGTATTGCCGCTGCGAAAAGTGCCGGTATTTGTGTTGGCCAGTCAGGGCTCTAACTCTTAAGCGCCGCACGAGGTCCAGTCCTTCCAAGCCATCACTGAAAGGCATTGCGGAATCTGTTGTAAGCATTTCTATACATCCTACCTAGCAGCAGCAGTAGCAGCAACAGCAACAGCATCAGTAAAGTTGGTCCTCCGGCATCTGCCGCTTCTCTGAAAGCCTCTGTTTTGTTTGGTCTTTGATAAAAATACCTTCACTCGGCATATGTCTATCTTCTACTTCGCGACGAAATAACTTCGTCGTTTGACGCTGCGGCAGGCCTTCAGTTTCACCGGTGGTTCTTTACTGATCCTTCCTCCAGTGTTTTACGCTGCCCTGATCAGTCTCCTACAGACTCACTCTTCATCGTTCGCCGCCTTCGTATGCTTCGGCCCTGATCGAAAGACGAAACAGTAGAGAAACGAAGAAACCCAACAGTACTAAAAGTACCGCAACGTAAAGCGGTACTTTGACGGGATAAAGCCCCTCGGCAGCGGAATCGTGTCGGAGTGCTGCACGGCAATGCTACGCCGGCGACCGCGAAGGGGGTGCGCGGTAACACTTTACAGAGGGGGAACAGCAAGAGGCAATCAGTAGAAGAAAATCAAGAAAAAAAGGTGCATAGGAAATACGTATGCCAGCACACGCAGCATTTACTGCATATCGCACAATCTAATGCGTCCGCCTATAGAGGACGGTCGCGGCGTATATGAGGGAGTGATGTGTGGCTGCTGCTGCTAGATAATAGTAATAAATGTTGAAATTCTTTGAAAAGCGCTGTAAATTTTTCTTCCAGTCTCTTTGCCGCTGTACAGAGTTTCACACAATGTTAGACCTGACGCTTTCAACGGCATCGCAGTATGTGAGTGACGCAGTAAACGGATATGTATATCGTTGTCAATGGGCGATATTCGATTAGGAAGGCTGAAGCATTGGGTTCAATAATAATTATCATCAGAATAGTAATGGTAAATTGACCTAGAAGAACAAAAGCTAGAGTTGCTCAAAGCGCATTGGGATCCATTTTTAGATAGACAATGTTTAATTAGCATTGTGCCTCATAGAGCCGAACAGGAAGGGGTCTAAAGAGGTTACTTAGACAACGAACTTGATATATTAGGCATTTCTGAGCGAGACCCGCTACAATCTAATTAACTACAGCACTGAGATGAGTCTCGTTATTACAATGTATATATGTCTGATATGAAAAATGCATGGAATACATGAATTCAATGTTGGACATCTTCGCGGATAGCCGAACGGGTTCAGGCATCTGATCTCAGTGGCAGCATGCCGTAACTAGCAAACCTGTTCCCTACACGAAACTGTCATAAACGGCACTCCTTTAATTTGCCTCTTAACCGTCCGGGTATACATTCTCATTTATAAATCTCATTTTTTTACCGTTTCGCAACAGCTTTTATGTTATGCTATTCTTGCATATCTTGCAAGAATTTCCAGCTTGTATATAGCTATAGCAGGAACGTACAAGTTCGCTTCGGAAGCACGCAATTTATTCGTAAAACAACGTACCTGATGCTGACGACAACAGCTGACGCCAAAGCTCAATACAAACAGCGCGCTATTATCGATCAAAAGAAAATTGCTTTGCCAGCTGAAGAGACTGGGGCTGGACGACGATAGAACATATCGGTCCGAATTTTTCCTTGGGATCCTGTTAGACGTCGCATATTGGCACACAGTATCCATCACACATCGATTTTTCTCTAGTTTGTTGTAGTGCAAACTGTGGTATCGATTGGGTCAAATGCGTCACATGGCAACATACTTCCAGTTTAGTCCATGCATACAACACATGACCGGGTCATTGGCAGTTGCTGGCTGCCCAGAGTCTACTAGCGGGCTCCGCGAGTCCAGCAAAAGCAGCCCAGCAGAGCTGGTAATGAGATAAACGGCAGCTACTCATGCCGACAACGACGGGAAATCGAGGCAAGAGCAGAACACAGGCACCCAAGAAAAATCATCGGACTATCAAGGAGATAAATTTAAGTTATGACAAAAACGAATATTGACGCTTCGCTTCCAGGCCAAAGCAAGTAGAGCAGCGGCGCGCTTTTGCTAATGCAGGTGTAACATTGCACAGTTTACCTTCTATCTTACTGATGCATACTGTGAGCCAGGCCAAGCAGGGCTTGACCTCCGGACCAGATCGGCGTGAAGGAGCTTCGTCCGATGAGAGCATGTGCCGGTCAACTGGAATTTATTGCATGGAAACGAAATCGCGGGGTGAATTGCAAACGTCGTATTTATCCGATATAGTTGGGTCACTTGGAAAGATTTTGGCGAGCGCGGAACAGCGGATAGCGTCGTCGAAACTGGGCCGTCCTATAATATCAGAAGAGACATTTATAATAGAAGGGCGAGACCAGAAACTGACTACTCGGCGTCCAGACGCTGTGCGTTTTACGCTAGCTGGAACGTGTTCGATGATTTTCCAGAGTCTGAGTTGCCAACATGTAAATAATTTCAGTTAAATGGAGGTTTACCGACAATGGCAGCTACTAGCTATTGAGCTCTAATAGCTTCGGAAATGTTTTAACAATAAATCATGAATGATATATATATATTTCGACAAAGCCTGATTTTTTTAATAATTTTTGAATTCAATAAGATCACGCTGTAGCGACAAGTATTTGTTTCTTTGACAAGTTATCGGTCTGAGGAGAACAGCGTTGGGCAGAGTTGTTTTAATAGAAAAAATATATCTAAAAATATTTAATCAGTAATGATATACAGGTGACAGCCTAAGGAGAGAGGCTGTACTTGTTGAGGACCTTTTTTTTATTCATTATCTGTAATATCTACCTAACATCTTCGCTACAGCTTGTTAAGCGTTACGAGATCATTGTGAAATGATCCTAAATGGTATAACCGCCATCGTAACACATCATTAGCTGAAACATCGGTTCCGACAACGTTGATTTTCTTTTTACTTCTCCTCCACCCTTGTGAATCATCTACGGGGCACTGGAAACAATATAAATAAGAATGCATCAAAAAGGATTCATCTGTATCATTACCACAATAGGACCAAGACGGGAATAGGCCGGCAGTAATTCGAAAAAACATCCCGCCACCGTTTATCGTCGCTGGCGTCATTGAAAAACGCCCCTCAATGCGATTTGTCCACTCCCACCCGCTGAAATAAGGAGCCACTTGAAAACCTGCATCACCTCATTGATTATTTATGGATGTCGCTTGATCTCAAGACGTACGAGGCCAATGGATGAGTATTACTTTCGTTACTTTTCCAAAAGTTGCCGCTAATGATCGAACCGTGTTCCAGGGCCGATACGTTTTGGAACAATGACGACAAAATGGCCTCATATTCCTGCAACAGCTCTCGCCGTAGCGTTAAAATGGGAAAAAAATTATAGGAAAACAGTGGTTCACTCGATACTTTACGCTGTCTTTGTCTGAAGAGGAGCGACGCTTCTTTGAAATTGACTACAGACACATTAATACCTACAATAGCAACAACAGTTGAGAAAGTCGACGGCCCCCGTATGCAGTATATGTGCAACGAGGTGACGTGCCACCAGTGGCGCCCGAAAGCAAAGAAACTTGTTTGTACTGAACTAACTTACAAAAATTGAATAAACGAAATCGACTGGTTGCAAGATTAAGGCGATGACGTGTAGGGTCGAAGACAGAGTCCAAGCCTCTGGACTCCGGTCCGTCTGACCTCGGCCTTAGCGGCCTTTGCTACTGCCGTCTCTGCTGCATTCAGCATCTTGGTTTGAAGTGTTGTTTATAGACCCTCCTATGCAGCAGTGAGTAGCTGCAGAAGTTGTTCTTCTACTTTTTCTGCAGAGAAGATCTGCTGAGTCGATGATGCCGGCTCTATCACCGGAACTGCTATCGCTGCGTGTGTAATGCGGCAACCGCCATCCAGCGAACTTGCGCGGCGACGTTCGTTTTGCTGCCGTTTGTCCGGCAGCAGCCTTTGCTATTAATAGACGCCCCGTCATAGCCACACGCATTAACGCAGACAGAGAGACAACTCATACAATCATTACGAGCTGGCACAACCACATTGGACGGTAGTACTATAGTTACTACTGCATACGCGACTGCTAATGGAGACTTTTTTCCAGCTGGTTCGTTCCTGTGGAAACGACCTGCGACTCACCGGGGTGCCTTCGCTTTCTTCTGGAAACACACAGAAAGCTAAACGGGCCACAACAACGACTAAACAGTGGTGCGGCTGATGGTGCCGCTCCGGTGGTCAGTCGTTTACTTTGTCTGCTTGCCGCCAGCCTGATCGACTAGCGTCGGTCAATCGTTGTCTGGAATATCTGCATTGCTTTACAGCGAGCAGATCGAAAAACGCGAAGGAGCCCTCCCGGGATTCGTCTGGCGAAGTCAGACGATCGCCGAACACCGTCAGGCATCAGGCGCCGGACGCTTGGGCTCGACTACTGAACTGAGGATCGAAAACGACGATTGTTGCTTTCGCGGTCGTTGATGCTGTTGTTATTGTGGTTGCTGTCGTCAATGTTGTAATTTTTTTCGTAGTCCACTCGCCGTTTTGTCTCAATAAATTACCGTTCGAATATGAAATAAAGTGACAGCGGCATGAGTTGATCAAGAAAGTGTCAAACGAAGATAGCAGCAACAAATCCATAGATAACATAACAGCGATATGAGAGTGGCTCTATGTAGATACAGGGTGAGGCAAAAATCTTTTGGCAGTTCGAGACTTCATTTTTCTTTACTCTCACTGTAGCTTACTCTCCCGCTACTTTACCAGATGTAAAATTAAGATTTTTTCAATTACTAGGAAATCTTTTTTTTTATGTCGGAATGATGTCCGTAGAGGAGCATGATTAAGAGGCAAGAGCTGTGCGAGCTACTATGGCTGATTTTCGCAGGTAAAATTAGATAGAGTTTAAAAAGTGTTAGCTTTTATTGTGAACATAATGAAACTAGGAGATGTGTTAGTGCAATGCGCCATAGAGGATGATGGTTTTTCGGGTTACCGTAGGACTTACTAATTTCATTCGAAATAGGATGAACGCGAGTATAAAAGATGTTCTTTTATTTAGAACGATCACAATTACTGTAGTAAATTAATAGTTAAAACGCTCTTCAGAGTACGCTTTGTGACTGACTTATCGACGTATCTTATACTCGCGTATCAACAAAGTAAACAGAACGATACCCTTCTAGTAAAAGAAAATGGCTTAAAATTGAAGTCAGTGAAGTTCGAAGTCCATCTGCAGCTTTGCCTAGAATTCAGAGTCGATATATTTTAGAAGAAATTTAAGTGTTGTTGGTTTAATTTGTTGGTAACGGCTAGACTTTACTAGAGGCCTTTTGTGACCTCTCAAAACAGAAATGCTTATTCTGCTTTGCCCTTTCACACGAATGAGCCAACAGGATCGACCTGTTGGAGTATAAAGAAGGCATATCAATCGCTCAACTATAATCAGTGATGACTCGAATTCAAGCGGGCGGGGACGCCTTTATGTCTGATGTGTACGTAAATTTCTTATTATCAATCTGGGCTCCCTGATGAAGTGAATCATTGAAGGATTCACTTGAAGGATAACAGCATGAACTACTTCTTATAGTTATTTTCATTGCTAAGGTTATTGGATTTCATAGCAAGCCATCTACGAATAAACTGGTTAAACGCGTTAAAGATCATTATACGGGAATTGGACAACACCAAACTCGTAAAGCCTACTTTTGACCTACTAGCATAGCGAAATATACCACGGTCGTTTCAACTCGATTTCGAACCGCACATATCTTTTTGGACACATAGTACGTCCTTTGGTCTTTCAGCCTAGCCCCATCCCTGCGGATCCGATTGATATTTCGTTCCACGAATGCCCCTTTGACTTCAGAAGGTCGACGAAATAGGCCGTTCTTTTGTCGTGAATACTTTTTGTCACCATCACCTCCCTCAACATTTCATTGTCCTAGATTCGAAGTCCCTCAATATTTCTCGGATGACGTGCAGGTAGCCGACAGGGACAAAGACCATCGTCACAAAAAATGGTCGCAAGCCAGCTTTTTTTGTGTTATTCGTTCAGTATACGTATAAATGTGCTCTTCTTAGAAGGGTTTCATTGATCGAGGTACTGAAGAAACCTTGAAGCGATTATTCCAAGTGCCGCCACGCAGGCCATGCACGCAATTTTTTATGCAATAAATCGAAGTCAAAATCTGAGATTATACGTAGATGTTTAGCTGAATTGATTAAGCAGGCTTCACCTGTCTTACTGGATGTATTTGCCCCAGAACGGAGCTTTTCTTGGTCGCCTTTTCTAAATAGGTGGCATCGTAAACGAGAACGACCGGAAGAATCAAGAGAAGAGAAAAGGCTCGAAGCCCCCTCCCTTCAGCCCCATTTATGTGTGGAACTTCAATAGAAGATCTTCCGGTTTGTACTTGACTTCATTGAGGTGAAGCGACTCTTCTGCGTGCGTTTCGCGGGTCTGCTATATTGATCTGGTACCAGTCGGCAATACGCAAGCACACACATTGGATATTAGTAATGAGCCTACTTGTTTGAACCTCCAGTATTGGTTTGATGGTAGGTTTACGGTGGTATCGATGAACAGCGTACCGTTACCCCACAAACGTCAGAGGCAGATGAAAATCGCCGTATTGGCATATGCGAGGCATGCTGCTTTTGCTAACGTCTCTGTATGTCAGACGCCTTCGATCAGCCCGTTGCTGCCGTGGACAGACGTAGCCGATAGTCAAAGACACGAACAAGCACTGACGACACACTACCACATTCCATGTTTTTGCATGACAGTAGAAAAGCGAAGGCAGGCTCATTCTAATAAGGGATACCAAGGTCTTCTTCTGCCCGGTGTCCTTCATCGCAGCCGACAGCTAACAGAAACCCCAAACTGCACAGTTGAGTCCCACATGGGGAAGAAAGTACAACACCTGAATAGGCATTCCTTTGAAATGTCTCGCCGCCGCTGGCTGCACAGATGAATGTGCATGCCGGGCCAAACTCTCTATCCGAAACCCTGACGAACTACGTTTTCCATAGACGACAATGAAGGTTGAATCGGATTCAGTGAATATGTTTCGAGTGACCCTCCCACGGGAGCTAACTGTTGGAGATCAAAGTTGAATCTGTATTACCCATCAATGCCACAGACGCCAATGCTACAGACGCCTTTTTGCCGGATATCTAAGACTGGGTCGCGGGGATCGTATGCGAGTGATCACCAATCACCACCCACTCGGATGGATACAAAATGCATACAAGCTGTGTGAGTTGCATTGCTGTTGCTGAAAAGTCCGAAAAAGTGTGGCGTCTTTCGCTCCGAAAGAAAGAGAGAAATAAACCTCCTGTTTAAATAGCCGAAGTTGACACTCACACACGTTTCCTTGCTTTTATCTGTAAGGCGATTATAGTTGAAACTTAGCTAGGAATAGAAGAAATGCCAGTAGTGTACTTAGAGTGTATCGCTTCTGTCTACTTGAAAGCTCTATGTTGAGATGGTCTCACACCGTCTGCATGTCTTCAAAAAACACAAAGCATCATCGATTGTGACTATCAACTATAAAAACGTCAGTTACTGTAGATACTATCTATCGCTGTTGTCTATTCCCGTTGATACGGCGATGGCTTGACTGGCCGGTCACCGCAAAATGTCACCAGGCTATCGTTTCCGTAGTCTTCATGTTCACCAGACATCATCTAGGCAAACCCCTCTGCCACCGGCAGATATCGTTAATTGCTTGGCCGGATGGGGCTAACCATGTGCCGGGACCATCAATGCCGCTCGCTAAGTAAAAAAGCAATTTTACTACTTACGCAGACAACTACCCCGCGTATATACAGACGTAGATACCTAAGTGGCTGTTACTGTCGTTGGAGATAGCGCTGTCGTTACTAAGACGCCATCTGCATCTAATAGACCACCAACAGGAGACTAGCACACAGCCGGCGACGCGCATATGCGGCCATCCGGCATCGGCTGGATGGATAGTTCATACGCACGATACAACGACAAGAAAACTGCCGAAGAGGAGTCACCGAAAGCTGTACGGCAGCTGCGCACAAGGTCCCTGATTTTCATTCCCGGGCTATTCGTTGCTCCCGGTAGCCATGGTGCTATCATTGCAGATGTTTGCCGACTAACTCATAAGTTCATAATAAAGAACCTAACACGAAAAAAAAGACGCATCGTCGGCTTACAAAAACGTATCCGCTCATACAGAGACAACACTTCAACTTAAAAGTGAAAATGTCGGAGAAAATAAGCAAAGTTAAATAAAATGGGAGTAACATTGACCAGTGTTAATTTCACAGTTTAAATTGTACGAAAGGACATTCAATGAAGTGCTTCGAACGGACCGCAGAAAGCGCTATACGTACGATAGTAAAAAGAAAAGCGTATTGGAAACACGGCCGGCGTACAGATGACGCTGCGCGCACGTTGACAGCGAGCACGACCATGACGGATTTTGATTATCGACGCTTCGTAGCGCTGTAAGCTAACAAGCTTCGATAGATAAACGTAAGTTTGAAAGAGTAGAAAAATAAACACGCTGATTAGGATCTGTTTTCTAGGGTTTAAACGGTAAAGTGACGATAGAACCATTTAAGAGCACAACTGTCAGGCCACATGGATTGCTGCCTATTCCTAGGAATGACGTAAAGCTATTGTTGTGAAAGACCTATAGCTTGCACGCTTACCAGTACGCAACGTTACGCGTATCTTTATTTGTCACTTGAATGTTTCAAAGTGGTACGGTAAAAACAGCTTCTTCGTCCATATTCACGATGCGAGCACGCTAAGTTTACGCGAACGCTAATATAATGTTGCATCCGTATAAACTCAATTATAAACGAAAACGATGGTGGCCTGGATGGGTGAAAGTTTGGCTGAAAGGTCGCAGATAATTCAAGTTCACATGCCGACATACATGCACAAATTACATTGCATATGGGATAAAATAGGACGCACACAAATCAAAGCCATTAAAAACATTTCTAAATATGCTTCTTGAGACATATATTAACCTCTCCAGAGCAGCTAGGTCACTCTTCACCTTAATCAAATATCAACAACTGGGTATCTGGGTCTTGAGCTCAATTTGGCTAGTGAGCCAGAACACCGACGATATCTGATCTGACCGAAGACCTTCCACACGTGTGAGTGGATACGTACCGAGCTTACGAGGCAGTAATGAAGGCTCTGCCAGTTATGTGACTGACCAAATGTTGGAAAACTACAAATAATATGAAGCGCGTTAGATTTGGCGAAGCAGCTTAAGAAATTAGCTAATTTATGCCCAAAATTCTATTCAATTTGAACCGTATTATGTGCGGGTTCGCGTGGGAGGCTTTCGTAAAACTAAGTGGGAAACAGTACGAGTGGATTTTTATGTAACTAACGAAGGTTTTACCCCAAAATCAATAATGGACCTTCCTCGACGGATATTGGAGCCTTTGACTTAATTAAAAAGTATGTCTTTTAATACTTCTTTGGTTTTGGGCACTTGTTTATGAAGTGTTAGCGAACAAATTTAATCTACAAGATCTATCAAAACTATGGCGCAGGTCTAGATAAGGAACACTCGTTCCACTCCACCATATACAAAATCCCAAGGACAGCAAGCCTGCGAGTTCCATCTGGTGAGGCATGAGTCTTTCCCACTTTACTAGGTCTTCTCGATATTCCCAGGGCAGCAGTATTCACCCTAAACGTTCATCATGACACATTCTCAAGCAGCATTGAAGCCGCTCACTGATTACCAGCCAAGGTATGATTATACTAATGTTGGCGAGAAAAAGAGTCGCCATGACTTTCTGCGCCCGTTCGAGTCAGCAGTTTCTCGCTTTTTTTCAGTCTCTCATTTGTCAGTCCCATCGAAGTCCCCACAAAACTGTACCGTAGAACCGGTGGTAAACCCAGAGATTGTCCAGATATAATTTTCCACTACAGGTGTCATCCAATCAATAATATCATTCTCCATTCATATACCCGCTTAACAAAGATGTCGGTCGTCCGTACGCCGCTGTTAAACAGTATCGCTGACAGATTGATCGTAGGTTCAGTGGGGCTTTTCGGGTTCCGCTGTCGCTTCTGAGCTTCAGCACACAGTCAATCTTCACCTCATTAGCGAGAACGTAGGTGAACAAGGCGGAAGAGTTTCGCTGCGTCTAGTCACCTACATGGTAATTCGTTGCTAATGTATGGTGGGGTATTTTGAGATATTTTTTGCACGCACAAAGCGTTCGTCAATCCCATTGATAAATCTCGTGGTAATGAAACCCATGTGCTCGGTCAAGCTATTTGAAGCAATCGACATATGAGTATTTGTATTTACGGGCGATAGAGTAATTCTTCAATGAAGAAAAGGACGAGATGCCATGGAGAAGGCAGATAACGGAAAACTTTGTATATATACACGGGAGGGCAAAAAGAAAGCGAGAACATTTTTTGCACCCTTCCCCTATCAGTCACTTGGCACTTTGAGAGTCTTTAGTCAGCATCTGTTAAAGTAGCAGCAGAAATGATGGCAATAAAGAACAAACATATTTAATGAAACTTATCTACCAGCCGTTAAAATACTTTTGTCCGCCATGTGTATATGTTATAACAGATTAGTCAGTCATAAATGATCTAGAATTTTTATTTTTTGTTATTATATTAGTATTTGTAATTACGATGCCATTGTATGTACGAATAACAATTTGTACACAGATGTTTAGGTGAGTAGGGCAAATACGATAGTTTAAAGGCTACCAATTCGACTGTGCGTTATTAATGACCAACTTCTAACGAGCTTCCTGCCCAGAGCAACCACCTTTGAAGCTATGTACGCGATCCTACTAAAATGGTCGCCCGTGAGTGTGAGTTTATGGAAAATACCTTGCGTTTGCTATCCGATATTATCACGCACCATATCGTTAACTGTCATAATAAATCATCATCAAATGCGCCGCTGTTAATGAATGTTAATCAGTCCGCTAAAAGAATATGGGCCAGATTTCGTTTCGGACAGCCCATCTCAACAGATCTGCTAGCAGCCGATTTCAAGCGGTCGTCGATCGTCGCCGATGTACCGTAATGCCAACTCGTCCCGAAGCTCCCGCACTATGCACAGTAGAAAAACACACATCTATAACGGTCTTTCTTTCCAAAGTTGTTGCCATTTCGCCCTCGGTCGGCCTTTTATTTCACCTCTTTTCAGTGTACCATTTCATTTATATTACTGGATTGCTGCGAGGGACACGCCAGACAACTTCAACACGAATCATTGCTCTTGGCTAAACGTGGCCCGTCCATAATGTCCGAACCCACGTGATCAATGCCATTGGTCCGCGGCGGCAATGGTGGCCTCCAGGTCCGTGGGGATTTGCCACGGCCCCATTGGAGTATCCATCTCGATCTGCGTTTCGCGTTTCCTCTCATTATGTTTTACTGGTTTCATCGCGTGCAAATTTAAACAGATTTTTTTTTTTGCTTATGGCTCTCTGCTTCACTACACAATGCTGCGAACGTGTCATTTATAATTGTGTAGAATCATTAATTTTATTCTATCGATTTTAATTATTGTCGTATGGCGGAACGGACACGAAAATAGGAACGGGTCCAGAAAGATTCATTTGCACCAGAAAAGACCCGAGTGACGACGGCGAGAGAACGAAGCGGTAGATCGAATTTAAGAATATATATATATATATATATATATATATATATATATATATAATGTAATACTTTAAAAACAAAGCACTTTGTACTGGCATTGTTATGTATTTACATAGCGCACATGACTGATCTTAGCAGTTTTTGAAGTACGACCATTTCCATGAATCTACCATAATGTGTCTTGATACGGTGTTTGAGTTACTCTAAATCAATCGGATTAGATTAGTGCTTTACATGTTAATAAAAAAAACAACAAAATCATAACATTTGCAACTTGTTTATTAGATATCCGTGTGAAATGTTTATTCTGCGCTTTATTTATATATGCTAAAAGATCATTATCAAATGCAATAAATTTGTTTGTTCAGTTTCAAAATGTTTCTTTTTTCCAGTTGCTGCGATACATAGTGTGAATCAGGGAAGACACATTTATCTCCATAGATCTAGACAATAAACAAGCAAAAGCTGATCGAAGGATATATAACTGCACGAGTGCACGAAAAGTCTGAACGACGATCTGAGCACGTAAGCAATTAAATTTAGTTCCGTTCCTTCATGAAGACGACTCAATATACCTTGAATAAGCGATTTCAGTATGCACAGCTAGGACGACCTCATTTGTCAAACGTCGCACTGAAATAAGCGTATTCTATGAATTAAGTACATTCTATAGATGCTACATTTATATTAAATGAAAATCCTGTCGGCTGTTCTTTAGATGACCAAAAACATATTTCAAGTTCTACATCTTGTACTAGCCCGTTCCGTATCGCCTCATACAGCTGATCCGTTCCAGCATGAAACGAAATCTGTTTACACCCGCTCTCTATCTAGGCCACCATGTGTTCTTAAGTTAAGTAACCAAACGGGCACGTACTCCAGATGCCTAATAGATCAGGATAGACCAACTTGCGAGGCTCGAGCGACAACTTTTAAGAAGGCTCAGCGGAACAGCGTCAGTTTAGTGTCAATAACTATAAATGCGTATGCTCTTCTTCCGTGGCCCGACGTATTTCTGTGACCGTGTGTTACTGTGCTTGCGGCGGCACTTAATCTCGGTCGCTCAACAAGTTCCCAAATGTTCGGTAATGCCCACCACAGTAACGACCTTCGCGCATTGCGCGTTTGATGTTTTATTGCCAGTTGGTCTGTCTGTCGATTTTTCGGCTGACATCGTTGAAGTTGTACGGTGTGTACATGTAACTAAAGCACCAATTCAGCTTCGCACTTCACTCTCCGTTGTAGACGCTGCCGCCGTTATTAGTGATCCTTCCTGGCGGGAATTTTTAAACGAAAGCCAACCGCCAGTACCGTGTGCCCGATGTGCCAGCTCTTTGAAGGCCTAAGGCTCAGTAATTCGTTAAAGCGTTACCGCTATAGCCATGCGGGGTACCGTTTCATTTCCGTTTCACATTGGCGTTCTGATCGTTGTTGTTATTATCATTGCCATTGTTGTTATGTAGTTGCGGTATTTCGATTGAACCTATCTCGTCCTTTTTCTGTCTAGCTCTCTTTCTCGCCATCTAGAGAACGCGGTAGCATCGGAACCCGCCCCCATCTGCAACTCGGTGCGTACGCGTGGCATACTGCGCCTGTACCCTCGTGTCTAAGACCTTTCCTTTTTGTCCTTTTTTCTTATGATTCGTGCGTGCGTTTAAACGCTTGTCGCTCACTAACCAGAACGCTGGCTATTGCTAGCGTACAGTTCTACAGAAAACAAAGTGAGGTATTCCGCACTTGGATCGTTGTTTTTCGATCTTCGATCGATACACACACAGACACACTCGTACAAATGCGCTGAATATACTCGAATGCACACACACACACACACACGCACACACATACACAAAACAGCTGGTGTCTTTTTTGCTCATCTCTCTGACAACAAATCGACAAGTTGTTTCCCCGGAGCAGAAGGGATTGGCCGACTCTCTTGTCGGTTACCTGCCAAGGCGCAGATCTTGTTATTGGACTGACCCGTAGTAGCTAAAACAACGCCATCGGGCAGAAAATAAGCCACTAGCAGCAACTAAGTCGTATCGATAGGTGTTTGTCGCTTCACGTGGACGGCGCTATCGCTGTTGTTGTTGTCAACAATAATGATGCTGACGGTGACCTAATCGAACTTTTCAAAATGACGATAGTTACTCTTCGATTTCGATCCGGCATTCTATCAGTTTGCGTTTCCATTCTATTGGCCTCTATGAGGCCTATTTGAAGTAATGGCACCATTCCGCATCCCCGTCCGAATGAAGCTGGTTGAGCGTCCGCTGCTACCGCCGCCACAGATCCTGCTGACCACCGGATTGAATGAATGAATCAGTTTTATTGTCTTTAATAACTTACTATTAAGGCCATCGACAGATCGGTTGGACAGTAGATCTTCAGTCTGACCTCGGCCCGATGTCCGACTATGCGTTCTCGCTGCAGATGATATTGTGACAGTGAGATCTCAGATACGAACAACTTGGATA
Source organism: Varroa jacobsoni (assembly GCF_002532875.2). Classification (NCBI taxonomy): domain Eukaryota; kingdom Metazoa; phylum Arthropoda; class Arachnida; order Mesostigmata; family Varroidae; genus Varroa; species Varroa jacobsoni. Next base: position 58,493 of record NW_019213143.1, read on the forward strand.
GACTTCTTTAAATAATCCTCTCGTTGCAATCGAACGCCGAGCTTCCGAGATTTCGGGGCTGCAACTGCCACTACTTTGAAGGCTCTTGAAATTTTAGATTCTTCTCGACTATCGCTTCGTGGAACTGTGTAACGGCTAGTCGACCGTTCGGCCCGAAAACAAAAACAAAAAGGTTAGAAGCCGAAGAATGAAGGGCCTCACCTGGCGACACCAGCATACACAACTCTGTGGATATTCACACAGACACAGAGTCAAATACACTTTTATATTGTTCGCGAAATGTAGTCATCGTTTCGCGTCCCACCCGTGGTTCAATTTCGATTTAGGTATTTAAGCCTCAAATGCTACGCGACATGCAGGAAGTCCTGCAAACTTTGATAGACCCCGGTCTGCCCACCGACCAAGTAAAGGTTCCGTGGATAATATTCACCCTGGTGATGTCCTGGATTGCCAGTATTGCTAACGCATGCCAGTCAGTAGTTAGATTGTAGGTGGTATAACGCCTGCTATATTCCAGCGACTGATAAAATGTTTTGCGGTTCTTGCTTACTAGCTGTAAACACGAACTCGTCGCTAAATTCGACGCAAGGACAAAATTTTCATGAAACAAAAACACCTAGTCTCGAAAATTAATTATATTTGCAGGCGTTTCAATAGCTTATGCTTAAGCTATCTGCTATATTATACAAAATAGGACAAAAGTTCGTTTGAAAAAATGTTCCAAAAACAAAACAATTGAAGAGTAGTCGTCTGACATTTTCTGTCTGTCCTTACTTTAACGTAACAGGAGACACGTAAAGGAGCACCGTAACGAGCGGAACATCTAGCGGATCTGTTTAATCTCATTCAAGCATTTAACTGTTGAAAAGCTTGCGACGACTTGAAGGAAGTACGCGCAAGTGGCAGTTCGACGGGTTTCCACCCGTGTACTCCACCGTGGTAGAACAAATGAATCTCATAAAAATGGATACAGATAGAAGCCAATGGTCACAATGGCAAAGTTGTTATTAGCATATCGTAAATGCGGGTACACAGTATTGGAAACAACAACTTCCCGTTTGTAAGTATTATATAAATAACGGATAGAGGATGTGTCCAACCCACTGATACTATTAACCACCTGTTCAAGTGTTAAGATCGCTTTTTCTTCCGTGGTATTTCTATGATTTTGGTAGAAATGCGTCACATTGATAGGCCTGGGCCAAATAAGGACAAAACTTATTAGCTAGCAATGTTACTCGACGAATCCGAGAGACCGTGAGTGTGAGCAGTTCATTACAAGCACAGAATATACAAGACTGTTTTTATTCGTAATAACTGTTAGGTAAGTAATGAAATTGGCAAGCACAGTTACAAGTTAACGTGCTTCTAACTAGGATGATAGGTCTTTCGAGAAACGAGTTCATACTGTTGACAATCCCTATAGAAAACGTCGATGTTCCCCTGCTGCTTCGGAAAGGCTTTCGGATTATTTAAGAAAAAGTAAAAGCAAATAGTAAAGGGAGGGAACGCTTGTGTTCGTTCGCACGTTCAATCGCACGCAGGGAATGTAAGTTTTCTTTAGACGCGTGATGATAATTTACGCAATATTACTTTTCAACTTTCAGCAGTTTCGACTGTCCTACGAAATCAACGCAGGCGCCTATGGCGCTCCCTCACCTGAACGGCACCAGACAAATAGTTCTAAAATCTTATCAACTAATACTATTTGTCCCATTTGAGTCAATTCGAATTATAAAGCGGTCGATACAAATGTTTCCAACGCTCTATTTTACTTTAATCTTATTAAATCGTCTCCCCATCAGCCTTCTATAATCTGGCTATTACTGTTATTCTAGACAAAAAATACTAAACATATAACGAATAGTGAATTCCCTCTGTGCCCTTTTACTGCAGCAGAAATTAACCAGTCCTATTTTTACTTCTGCGACTCTAAATTATTGTAAAAACCTAGTAAACAGACAGTATGGCGTGAAATGGTTCGTAGCGCAAATTTCGGCAACATGCAATGCCTCGCACACGTAATCAAAAATGCTGAAAGAGGCGCACCAGATATCGTGGCTGAAACGTCTTACATGGATTCACTTATGCCGGTCGTCGTTCAAGCACAGATGTCCCCCAGATACGTACAGCGCCCTACAGAACTTCAGAATGCACAGTTAATAATCTAATATCATAGGTGCATCTGCTTTTTTTTTTGTTCTCTACCTGTCCATCGCTTAGTCTCTGACTACAATTTAATAGCCGGCCTCGACGTTTACAAAGGTCCACGCTTTTACAGCGCGTACTTCGATGATTGGCGGCCTACGCTATAGCACAACTTGAGGGGAAGCCCTGTCAGGCAGGTAGTCGAAAAGGAGACAACAGTAGAAACAAGTGTCCTTACAGAGTTAGCAGCATCTCTATAGCAGTAGACGTAGCAATCGTGGCCGCATTAACCATTTAGCAGAGAAAATAACCTAAATCCATGCGTGCGCGAAGACGAATGTTTCTGCTAACAGCAGGGTGAGGAAGCAAAATTTAATTTTTCTCTATTGCTCGCCTGCGTCTCACCCTCTCACGAGCGCTGGTGACGACTGTTGTCATTTTGCGGGGCAAAAGCGAATAGGTTTAAGTTTAAATGCTTTCTAAGTGGACGTACTAAGCATGGTGGCTTCTATAGGGTTTCGTTTACCTCACTGCCTGTTCGAATGTCTGTGGCGCGGCGACATTTAAAGTCAAGAAGCGAGACGTCAATAGCGTCGAGAAAGAGCGCTATCGGTGTGCTGGTGCTTTTTCTAGCGTTTGCAGCCCACCTCCGCTGCTGCTGTCTCCGTTACCAAATTAAATGTCTTTGCCTTTTCGACAATGATCTGTATTTCGCCCAGCTGATGGCAACGTAGTCGCTATCGATGTTAAGTAGGTACCGCTATGAGTCGTAACTGTTGTGCCTTTGAAATACAGTTGTCGCACCCGTGTGCTAGTGTAAAAATCAATTGACAGACGGACGCACGGGCAGACGTCAAGCTTCCTGCCGATGTCATCCGTTCATCCATCGACGGTTTGATTTTATCTTTTCGCATACCTGGCGCATGATGCAGCAGACGACAAAACTTTCCCCGTTAATCGACTCCATGGACTGCACGATCGTGCTCGAATTCTACAGTATATATATATG
>NW_019213144.1:0-14456 GCF_002532875.2 Varroa jacobsoni
ATATATACTGCTCAGTTGAACCACAGCAAGCGTAGTATATTCATTTGTCGATTGATCATATGCAAAGTAGATTACCAATTAACTTGTAAAATGTTCTTCCTTCTAAACTTGGTTAAGAAGTAAGTAAGACTTTAAAGAGTGAATAATTGTTTGTGTTATCGTTCTCATTTGTACTGTAAACGACGGTCAACGAATGCATCATTAAGACTTACAGATATCTCGATATATATGAAATGCCTGCTTTGTCTTATTATGGCTGTATAGTTTATTTCATGAGCATAAGAAACAAACATTTTTTTGATGAGATACGATACTGTCATAGTAGCTACTTTGTTTCTCGAAAATTTTCCGCTTGGGGGCGTGGTTGGCAAAAAAACAGCTACGGTATAAAACACGCAAGTCATAGTACTACCGAGAGATAAAGTTCTGAGATTTCAAGTGATTTTCTACCACAGTTTATGATAATTCTAACAATATTTTTTTCTTTTGAAGATTCCAATGTCTTATTAGGCGTACAACTGCAAGAATCACCGGTCAAGAGGCTCTTTTAAGAGTTTGCACATATATGTGCATCTATGAGAAATCGTTGTAATAATCGAGAATTAGGCACTGATGCGGCACACCGTTCTGACCCTATGTATGACACTGGCATTCTCATAGAACGCCAATTATATCTTTGCATATAATGGCTGACACATTATGTACGCTAATACGAACCGAAGCATATATGCATATATATGTATATATATATAAACTAAATGTATATATATATGCATACTCTTTTCCTACAAACAAAGGCACTGTTTGCATTTGAAATTATGACTTGATTTTTCAAAATCATCAATGAGTTAGCATTACGAAAATGAGCTAGCTTAGTGTAGTCGTCAAAAAGAAAACCTCTGACTCTGAATATATGTTTTGATGTCAGGTTTTCGGGCTTTACCTAATGAGACTCCAGGCTCCGTTTCGTAGCCGTACAATATAAATTATGGCATGTTGAAGAGAAAACTCAGAAAACATCCGTTAATATAATGAATTTTTTAAGGCTTAATAGAAGAAATAGTTGATTTGTGTATATAGGTAATTGTTTATATCAAGGTTGGTACGTAGAGCTTGTCGAATGCGTTTCCGGTAAAAGTAATGCCACCCTACTCTCTCGAAGTCTACAGTAACCTGTCTCTCTTAAATTAGTGCCGTACAAACTAAAAGTAATGAAATTGAACTGCTGTATAAAATCAGATATGCTGAAAGGGTTCCTTGCGTGAAAAAAAATACGATCTAAAATGTGGATATGATCTATTTTACGCTAAAAGACTGCATATACTTATGTTTTTCAATATGATATACATTTGGTAAATGTTAGAACGCATCGCGTACCTTGAAGAACTACAGGGCAAATCAGATAATGGAAATTCTTGCACGGCTATGTAGAATATAGCGTTTCCCAGCTAAGTTCAGCTAAGCGGTATGGCACTAGGATTCAGCGAACAATATGTTAATTCTTAGTTGCTCGGAGATTTCATTATATTTACAAAACAGCAGCGTGTGTTTTATACAGTTGTCATTATTCCTATTAGAAATTGAAAGTTGTTTTTAGTTATATTGAAAACAGAAAGAGGAGAATAAGATAGAAAGCACATCTTCACGAGTGCTGCAGAAAAGGTGGAATCTCAGTGGTATTCACCCTGAAGTAAGCATGTATGTCTTATCAGCTTCTCTTTTTCTCACTCCGCTATCTCTGCCGTTTCTACAGCGTAATGTCTGGCTATCTGCAAAACAAATTGTGCGTTATTTTCTATCGGTTTATATCGTCTCCTCTTCAGTGAAAGCGTGCCTCTTTTTCCACCTGTAGTCTGGCCTGTTCTCCTTGACCGCACTTTGGTTACTTCTTCAGTGGCAAAGGTCCTGAATCCTGACCCTATCTCTCGTGCTGTCAGCTTTAGCTATAGTCATTTTGGGCTTACCGTTATCTCACCTAACGAAAGGGCGTGCGCAGAATATCTGCCATCCCCAACCAGCGGTTCATCCCTTCGAGGAATCTGCTCAAATTAAGACGCCACAATCTCTTAGACCCCTTGTAAGCGAACCTGCCACCCGCCGCACTCAAACAAGTGCGACGCCGCTGACTGCCTCTAGCTATGTAAGGGAACTCTGGCCTATGCAATTTCGGACGCAATCTTAATTTCCTCCTGTGTACAATACAAGCATATAGTATCATTACGTAGACTAAGAGAATCTTTATTGGTCAGTCCTTATCACTACCGTAAGATCTGGCCTGAATCCCAAGTGTCTTTTTTGTTATGGAGTATATAAGAGAGCTAATAAAACGATACATATATGTCGCCTTGTCATTGTATTGTACATGACGCTACTGGGGGTAAAACGTCCCGCACGATCTTAAACAAATTAGATTGAGTGTAAAATCCTCTGTTGACTCAAGCAAAATAATAAACATAATGCTTTCTGTTGTACCAATATTGGTAAATAGTTTCTGAAGAAACTATCATTGAAATTGTTACAAGTTGAAAGGCATAACCTATCACGATAATACGATAGACGTAAAACATCCGGTGCCATAATGGCGACGATACTGTAGCTCAGGTAAGCTAATACGTAACATAAAGCTAGCAACCTGAGAAAATACTTGCTTAAGCAATGTAATACCATATATTAATATGACAAGTTCAACTTTATAGAAGCTATACTGTGCTGTATAAGAGGCCTGTTGGAGGGTACCCCTGAATATTAAATTTATTCCGATATACTACGTACGTGACTTTTTAAACCCGGATAGCTGTTTGCCTAGAGCACGTGCCCATTGGCATTTTGTTCAACTTTAACTATATCGATTCAATTAATTATACTTAGTATATGTTAAATCGTACATTTGTAAAGTCTACAAATGATCAATGAAATTGAGTGAGAAGGTCCAAAGGGTCAGATACTTACAGGTCAAAACAGGCATCAACATAATCACGTGTGATTAGATCTATGAGCTGCTTTTTTTTTTTTAGCGAATGTTTGTTTCTCGATTGTGTCGCTAATTACACCTAATGTTAGTATATTTAATGAAAATTAATTAGTAAATTAATGAGATTATTCAATAAGCCCATTTCGAATCGAATCATTGGATTAAATTATCAAATGAGAATCACCGGTCATATGAGGTTGACTTGTGATGTTTTCCTTGTTTTAACACGCTAGGCCAAAGGCATACATTTTATATATACTTTATTATTATTGGAAAACAAGGACTTCCAGACCGTCAAATGAATTTTGTTTTACCCTGTGTGTGCATAACAATTAACCAATAAGAAGTGGGCTACACTTATCCGCTGGGATATTTTCAGTTGGGGCAGGTATTTTCCAGCAGCCAGATTGGTCCAACTTTACGTCACGCGCTGTCTAAATCCTCTCATGCTGAAAATACTGTTTCATCAGACGAGGAGCAGTTTTCCGTGCACTTAGAAGACTCTGATGACAGTTACGACGTATGAGAGTTTCGAATCGCAATGCCATCGAATTAAGGTGATAGATGGTGTCTTGCCTGAATATGAAGCCGTCCACTTTTCAGTCCTCTCACGATTGCTCACTGTTGGCTCGCTACTTGATGCGCCGCGAGCTCAGAGTCCTAAAAATTAGAAAATCGAACTGGTAGGTTGATCCGTGGCCCGAGCCGAAATGAAGGTCAAATAACTGGCACAGTTCTTTGGAGCTGCTCCCCCAATAAGTTTTAGACTTCTTCAGCATTTAGCTTCAAACCACTCGGACTAACATAGCCTACGAAGTCACCTTCATCGGTAATTAGTGAAAAGTGCTGATCTCGTTGTTTCCCGAATGCTGTCCAAGAAAGCTCATTCCTTCATATACAGCCCCTCTAGCAGCAGCCGCTTGGTACTCACGAACTTAGTGAACGTCTTTCCAGATTCTTCATAATGGCAAAATAATTTCTCTGCGGAACCTGCTCCTTCCGGAAAAAGCGTTAGTACAGCTTCATGTTGAAATCAAACGAAGCCGTTCCCTACAAATGTCTACGTTCTCTGTGTTCGTACATATGAACTATTATTCTTTACCTACTACGACCACTATATATTTACATTATTGGTATATATTTAAGATACGATTTTAGGCAACTTCATCCCGTTAGAATGTGTCAAAAATTTATCTGCCAGTGGCTTTATATTCATCAAAAGAAGATTTACTCTCAATCTTCAGAAAAAATCAAGAGACTTCAAGGATCGTTTGGAGATCCAAACTTTATACGTTTCTCTTTCTTGCTGAACAAAAATAGTGTCTTATTACGATAATATGATTAACTTCTTCCGCGGGAAGAAGTCCCGTTAGTGGTATAGAAGAAAATGGATAGAAAATTACGATGCTTGTAATGTACAGCCATAAAAACTGTGAAGGGTTTTGCTGTTATTCTCAAGCACAGGTAGCTAGGTAACCAGTGTGACGATATAGTTTTATCTCTAAAGTAAAATATACGCTATAATTAAATGTATATAATGGAGTCGATATACAGAGCTGGTCAAACTTTGTTCCGTATTGGAGACATCAATAATATTCAACTCACGACTAATATTTGACTACGATTCAATATGACTAAATAAACTTTATAAGTAATTAAAAATAAATTACTTTATAAGTAATTAAAAATAACTGCACTGACCCATGTAGGTCTACGTAAATCCAATCAATCAAAACAAATTGGTTCTGTACATACTACGATGGGTGTACCACAAGACAAAACAACTTATTGTTAAGTTCTATTATTCGCAAGCAGTTGCATAAATTAGTTTTGTTTTTCTTTATATTCGGATTGTTAAAGGCAAACAAAATTTTACCACGCTTGTTTTGTTGACAGTTAAAGAAAAGCAATGTCGGAATGCAGGTAGAGTCACTTATTTTGTGCGTCTAAAGGTTAGGGCGTAGCAAAGCCTAATACACGTAGATCTCTTAGAACCTTGAATAGAAAAAAACAACCAACGAAAAGGTGATTTACTAATAAAGAAAATTGAGTTCAGGAATAACATCTACACATATAGTTTGTAAGTCGTCGATTAATTTATAACGGTTTACTTTTTTCAAAAAATAATTTAATTATCGGTCATAGCTGAAAGATGGTGCATTTTGAGTGAAAAAATGAATAGATTGTATAGGAGCATAAGCCTGGAAAGGACCGAAAGTTATTTTAATTTAATGATACATTGTTGTCAGTATCATACGCCTATAGCCAAAGGATGGATGTGCTAAAGACAAGAAGACCTCCTAAATGTCTGTGGGACTGATCTGTAATCATTGTCCGATGCGGGTCATAACAATTGTTGCAGTTATGTAAACTAACTTTTTTCCATAAAGGCAACAGCAGTTGATCGTAGATCAAATACGATCTCCGCCACTTTGCTCTTAGTGACATATTTCTTGGGTGTTTCACTAGTACACCCCTCCTTGCCCCGCTATAGTTCGCTTGCTCGCACAGTAAGAGATCAGCCCGTCCCATACAGATCCATTACACGACACGAAGAGTGTGTAACTTGACTTCTCGACAGAGGCATTTCCTGCCCCGTGATTCGCTCCAATCTCTTTAGTTAGCCACTTTATCTTCACAGCGGCATTTGTGGACGCTGGATAGAGACAGGTCTGCCTGCCCCTACCGGTCTCCAGAGGATGCTAGTCACCTAAGGATCTTCACAATGGCCCAAATTGGATGAGGTGGGGAGTGGCCAAAATGGAACGAGGGTTGTAAGACGTGGCGGAAAGCTATAAAATTTTTACAGTCCATCTCATGGTTGAAGAAAGAATGAATGAAGATATATAGAAAGGAGGATGGGAGTGATGGGGTGCAAGGAGTAGAGTGTGATCCCATCTGTAAATTTTTAAGACAATAGTAAACGCATATAATTGTAACTTGTTTATTTGTTTCTAGATGTCAATGTATCTCTCAGTTTTTCAAATGGTTACAGCGCACGTAGAACTTGCTTCTGCGCTAGCCAAGCGATAAAAACACGATAGCAAAACACGATAAAAGGGATCTCTCATTTTGAAAATGCAATATTTGAGGCTTGAATCGAGAGTGCCTATAGAATCGTCCAGTTTTTATCCTTCTCTCGTCCTGGCTGATCCAGAATTTACGCACATCTATTCCAGAGGTTTCCATACTGAAGGGTCAGTCGGAGGAAACTTGCAGATTGTCTTGAAGGGGCCAATTTTAAAGCTTCGCATTTCAGTTCACTTAATCGACCCCAAAATGGCTAAGTTTATCGACCGATGCCAACTAGCGCATTGGCAGGGTTTTTCCAAGTATATTACGGCGGTAGTAAATTATCAAGAGCCATAAGAAAAAGACAGGATACAAAACTGTGGTGCTGTATTAGAGATATTCACTTTGCAAAGTAACTATGTCGTAAGTATAAGAAACCATACCCCTTTGGGGCGTGCGTCCATCACTTTCCCGACTGGTGCGGACATGACGAAATAAAGAACAGTTAGTTTTTTTACTCTTCAAATTCCTTAGTGTTGAGCAAGTTATGGTCCAATTTCGTTTTCAGTAACCTTTTCTGGAGACGTCGGGAAGAACATGGTAGTTTAAGCGCAGAGAAATTCAGGGTGCTTTGGATAGATGGCCTGGCTCAACTCAAATGAGTAACAGGTCTTGCTCACTCTCCCGAGGTGTGCTTCACGTCATGCGCTCACAGCCAAGTGTCAGAATGCCTTGCATGATGGCGTGCATCGAGGCGTGTTTTGATCATGTCTTGCATGTTTTAGCTGACTATTCACATTAGACGAACGTACGGTGTCCGCAGTTGTCGAGACAACCGTCGTTTCCTGCTAACGTTCATCTGAGATGGACATGATCTACGTTTAGCGACCATTCACTATAGCTGCTGACCGACTGCTTGACTGCCGCGACTGCTATTGCTCTGAAGATGACCATTATCAGCAGCACTGTAATCACTACCAGGGCACCGTTGCTGAAGTCCGTGCATATCTGGCGACGACATACAGCCGGACTTCAATCGCACACTGCTACTGCCGCGTTGTGACTACACGCCAAGCATGTAGCCTATACATATACGTAAAAACTGCAAACGAAGCCCTGACTGTCACTTACCATCAGAAATCAACGGACAGACAGGCCGGCAGGCAGGCAGGCAGGCAGGCAGGCACCCACCCACAAGCGGATATACACAGCTAGCCAGCCAGGCAGACGCCGTAAGATTCTACTGCTCAATCTACTAAAGCAATTTAATTCTCGATTTAGTTAACAGCTCGGAAAATGTTCTGAATTCTTGCTGCGCCCACCAGTGGAGAAATTCAACGGCAGGAAGCTCGTCCAGCAGTCAGTTGGTTACGCTACTTGGGGGTACGCAGACCTGCTTGACGGAGTCTCGTCTTCCATTTCTCCTTCAGGAGTATGCCAGAGAAGAAAAGGAGCTGTGAAGGCAATTGGGAAGCACTGCTATCACAAAGTATAGCACACTCAAGATTACATAACCAATGGTTCTAGAAGCTTAAGAGGGAGGGGTGTTCGAATTGAAGGCGTATCAAATTTTACTCGTGTTTTATTAGTTTTTGTGTTCGCCTTCTCCTTACCCCCTGCCAGGTTCGAGATCGTCGAACTCTCCTTTTGACAGAACCTTCTTCAGCTCGGAGAAAGAGTACAGCGTCAGCAGCGGAGGCCTATGGGGAAGAAGCTCATTCATTGTCTCCTCGAATTGTCCGCAAGTTAAAATAAATGTCTGCTTCATCGAGCCCCCTGTGGGATTTCTCAGAGATAGCATACCGCGGCCAACCGTCGTTTCGGGAAAACCAAGGCAGCTTTGATATGGTGGAAAAACGACGGTGAAGCCCTGTCGAAGGAAACGCGGGAAAGTCGGCTACGCACGGCAGGTTTAAGGTTGTAAATAAGATGTCTGACTTTATTGAAGTTTTGCCTGGTATTGATCAAGAATTCACGACGTGTAAGTTGAACGCACGAAGTTGGCGTTGTTGTACTTAAGTAAGGGGTGCACCCTTAGATAGAGAGTACGGGGTAAGTGGACATCTAGCAAAGAAAAACTGGGAAAGCACTTAGTGAGATCAGAATCTAGGACTTGTGCCAGTACAGAACGCAAGACGCCCAAAGGGTCTACCTGCGTTTCAGCCTGTTTTACCGATTATCTTTGAGAATTTTAGATGCGGAAGGAACACTTATACAGTGCAGGTATACCCAAATATAAGCTGTTCGCCTTATATTTGAAACCAGAGGGGGGTTGTAAACGATGCATTAGAATTTTAATAATTTGGGTGACCCGCAATTAACATGCACAAACTACTCACACAGTAGCTTTCATAGTAGAGCGTAACTGTGTATACACTCTCAAGAACGCACATCATTAATGCTGTTTTTTTCTTATACCATAGCTGACTTTCTGTTGCCCCTTCATTGTTGATGTGCAGTATTAGGTTAAAAAAACTGTCAGGTGTTAGAGCTAGAAGGTCCGAGTGTGCACGGATTGTTATATCAATTGTTTTTATTGCAAATCTGTAACAGTCAAGTAAACTCTTTGTTCATAATACGAGCTATTCATTGCATATATAAGATCATTTTTGCTTTCTATATGTTGACTTGCTGGTACAATCTTCGCTTCACTGTATATCTTTTCCGGGGTATTCCACAAAGGATATGGTAAACATAATTCGTCGAACAATGCATCAGTTCTGAATGTAAAATACGTTCCTTGTTGCATCAGACGTTACTTTCAGTATCTTTGGCCAACATTAAAAGCAGGCGTTTTGGCTGTCGGGCGCAATCCTGCTTTGTTTTTTCAAAAATCATTGTTCAACGACTTTCTACCCTATTAAAACGATTACTTCTTGATATTAGACTATTCGTTTGCAGTCAGTTACCATTATAATCCATCGGTAGCGCTCTTAAAACGTGTACAGTAAATTTGGCTAAGTCTTCTTGTGCTATCTTAAGGATAAAGACGGTGCAAGAAGGAAAACCTTTTTCCATTTCAGTCCGCATAGTTACGACACACCCGGAACCATAGTGGAAGTAGTAAAAGCGTAAACCGTTTGCCCCCGTACAGTGTCGTTCCCCCTAAAACACATCGCCAGACTAGCGAACCCCACATCAATCGCCGGAAAGTCGCTTCATATATATATATATATATACATTATATATATACGCAAGTAAAGTGAGCAAGAGGGGCAATATAAACTTGGTGCAATTGCTACTGTTTCATCACATCTGCCGAAATCCCAATAGCCCCCCAGAACTAACTTACTCCGTCAGCAATTGCAACGTAGCAATTCAGTAAGCCACACTCGCCATTCCCCTAAGGTTCCAAAATCTCTTCTATCGTTGTGCAACTTGGTTCGTCGCCAGATATACTGAAACAGGAATGCTCCTCACATCGGGTTAAGCGGACGGAACGAAAATGGGACAAATAAAAAGGAGAATTATTTATTTCCGACATAAATCGTGGTTAGGCATTAAATGACTATATCCACTGGTAGTGCACTTTACTGGCTATGGTGCTCTAAGACAAATCGAGAACACATGTATCCACAAATCGCAGCAAAAGGCTGTATATCGCAGGCTGATCTAGGACTAATTGGCTAGTACACGGAGAGATACGTGCCTTACGCTTCATGTGTACAGAATTTGCGTTGCCAGTAAGCAAGGAAATGATTGAAGTCTAGCCATGTTATGGCTAGACAGAACGTTGCATATAATACGCGTACGATAACTAATCGACTACCGTATAAAGTCGACAAGATTGAGATGACAAAACAACCACATGGAAGTGTCGTTTGTTTTCTTGCACTGGTCGATTCACAGCAACTGAAAGTATGGCGTTGAATAAAATAATGTTGGTAGGAAATTTTTATTAAAATCAACTTGAGACTGACTTCAGGCCTGTTAACTAGATTGCTTCAATGTAGCAGTCCATTGGTAGACGTTCATTTCCAGATCTTTTATCAGTGTTATTAGCGTAAAAAAGAGGATATTTTAATCGTTAGTTTGAAGCTACTTTACGAAAAACGAACAGAGAGTATTTTCTGTCTATGTATTAATGATAGATGACTAATGATAGAAAAAGCAAAAACATCGGTTTCTAACCTAAATTTTACAATTGTGGATTTTTAAAGTAATGTTTACAAATATTAAATTCTTTTCCATCGGAGTCATTTAGTTTATCCAAGGTCATTGAAGAAATTTTAGCATTCTTTGATGCTTTCTATCCGTAACCCGATAAGTTTGTGTTCCAATGACGTTGTATATTCGGGATTGTATTGATTGATGACCAGCGCTATGCATGATATGTCCTGCCTCATACCTGTGTGTCAATTCAGAAAGCTCCATTCCAGGCTGCAATATTAAATTATGCCTGTTTATGCACCTCCAAACCAGTCAGTTTATAAGGATCCATTCATATATTCGAAAAAACATTAACAGGGCTGTAATTTTTTTACCTCGTAACTCACAATAAAATTTCGTTCATATATTTATGCCAACGATCTGCTAACGTTGACGTCGTATGTTGCAATAATAGCCGCGTAGACCTAGCCTCTTATAACTTATGACACAAATTAGCTATCGCCTGGAAGTAGGGAAGTTCTGCGCGAAAAAATTACGACGACTAAGTATATGCTGGTTGTCTTTGAAAGACGATTTAAGTGTCACCGTCGACTGGCTGGCTAACATATCGTGTCTTTACTTTTTTCTTCTGTATATACCATAGTATTTCACTATATCATACTACTCATGCTAGACACTTTTTATCATAAAATACATGTGTAAATATTAATTTTATAGGCGGTATCATGGACAACGCAAACTCCCCTCAGGCCGAAGTACTCGTTTTGCCTAGATTCAGCCTAACCGTTTCAATCACTACACTTAAATATAAATCACTATGTAGGCCGACAGTTTTAAAAGCGCGCAAACGATTCCATAATAAACTCTAGTTAACCGTTAAATTGTGTGTACAAAAACGACGTTCTTCCTTCCCTATTTCTTTTATGCTCAGACATGATACCTATGTCGACCATAGATATAATCCATGCTTTCCAGCTGATCCACGTTTTCCATGTTTTTGATCATTCTACCCCAGACGTATTCGAGACTTCGCGTACCCCACTGGAAATCGTTGTGCGTAAATTGTGGATCTTTTGGTATCGTGTACACCTGTAAGCACGTTCAAATCGAGTAAATGAAATCAAATTACTTGTTTTATGGCCAGGCTGTGTATTTCGCATGCATTAGAATGATTAAACGGCATTATTATCAGTGGTTACTCTGTTGTTTTTGCTGCTGTCTGTTCCCAAGGCGTTGGTTTTAATTTATGAATCATAACTTACATCGTATAAAACGCTGGGTTGAAGGCTTTTGAGAAGAAAATCCGCGTCACGTTTCTCAACAAGATTATCGTTTTGGGCGAAATAGAGGGATATGCGCACGTTGCGTATCCTTGACAAAGGATAGCTCGGCGGCACAGCCTGAAAATTAGTCAGTGCCCATACAAAACTAGTATGTCTGAGTAAATGGACGTTACTTAATCAACATTCAAAGTGCGTCGATTACTTGTTCAGCATTTTACTGTTCCAGCCAAAGCGTTCAATAAGGCAGTGCAAAATGGAAGTACGTTATTTATCGATACTTTGATAGGTTTCGCTGCTAACTCGGATGTATCTACCATAGTCCAGCTACAAGCTGGATTATTTTGTGCGTTTACCAACCGTTCCATATTTGCGAAGGTTTATTTCAGGTCCATAGTCAAACATACGAAAGCCGACCCGCGAATTCAGTTGCTTCAAATGTTCGGAGTTCTTTATTGAAACGTCTTGCGGAAAATGTGAGTAGTAGACGTCCGACCGTTGCTACGTATTCATATGAAAACGTACACGTATAATTTGTTTCTCTTTACATTTCTCTACACACAAATAATCCCAAAAGATGCGGTTGAAGGTACATACACCAGAATTCCAAGTGTCTTCACGTCGTACCGAACTCATCCTTTTAATAATCGACATTGAGTTCTTTATACTATGTTTTATATACGTGCAACGATAATCCAATGATGGATATGTAAAACCCTTTCTCTGTGACAATGCAAACAATTTCATTGATTTACGCTCATATTTGCATCCTTATAATGCGACATTTAGAAATACTAACTTACTTACGAGCTAATTATTTGCTAGTTCTATAAACGTTTTTCCAAAAAGTAGCGAGTAAGTGGAACTAAGCAAATTAATCGTCAGTTGTTTAAGTCTCTACTAACCCGATCCTGTGATTTCCTGTTTGGCCCATAAATTATGTCGGTAACATATGCACATACTCGCTGGGACCGTCTGCTGATCTGGCACAAAGTCCCATATTTATTAAGTCTTGTCGTCCGAACGCGGCCATTAGGATGTAAAGCTTTCACCAGTGAGAAGAACGGAATACTTTTCGTAAGCGGTGATGTCACGTGAGCTATTGAAGCCACTGGGGCCATGGCAGAGAACATGCGGAGCTGTAATAAAGCGTGAAGATCACTATGATTATGTCCCGCAGGTGTTTTTCGTGAGACAAATACCTGCAAATGAATAGTTTTCGTCTGCTTCATGGATCTGGCGACCACGGGTTTCCGTTTAAAGACTTTGGTATTTTTCAAAAAAAAAAAAAAAAAAAAAAACGTGTTGATTCAACTTATTGCTGTGTAGGTTATGCGACAACCCTATAACTCGAGCAAGTTCACCAGATTATAGAGTCTTCAAACGAACCCAGTTGATTTAAAAACAAAATTAATCTTTACAAAGTCAACATGTGGGTTAAGAGTAACACTTACATTTTGCGCAAATGCGGGTCGAGTTGACAACAATGCAAACATCGATTGAGTGCCTTGTGAGTGGCCAATATAGTGAATACGGGTATAACCTGTTTCGCGTTGCACGTATGAGATTACAGCGGGTAGGTCGAATCGGGCGAAATCGTCAACACTGAAAGTGTTCAGTACAACGGTTCACAAGCTGACGCTTCAACTAGTATTCTGATCGATTCTCATTGAAAAACACCCGATTTGTAAATGCTTAACCTCGAACCCTTTTATTTAGAAGCCTAGTAAGACAAATATCCGTTGCGAAACACTCTGTGTAGCACCTAGTCCCGCTGAAATATAATTTATAAACACAATACTCCGTCACTCCTTCTATATATCGAGCCCTTGTCAACGGACAATTGAAATCATGGATATTGTAAAACAGCAAAAGATATGTATATATACAGGGTAGAGCATTCGAATTTGAACAGACTGTGATGAACTATCTTTGGTTGCGGGTGTGCATTTGTCTGCTACTCTTCAGAGCAAAGGAAAGCCAGTTCCTTTTAGAACAAAACAGCGAATTCATCATGGCGGAAAATAGTGCGACGCAAATAAAAATTATTCATCGTTCGCCACAAACATCTGCGGTACATAATCACAGTGATCTTCACGCTTTACTACAGCTCCGCATGTTCTCTGCCATGGCCCCAGTGGCTTCAATAGCTCACGTGACATCACCGCTTACGAAAAGTATTCCGTTCTTCTCACTTGTAAAAGCTTTACATCCTAATGGCCGCGTTCGGACGACAAGACTTAATAAATATGGGACTTTGTGCCAGATCAGCAGACGGTCCCAGCGAGTATGCGCATATGTTACCGACATAATTTATGGGCCAAACAGGAAATCACAGGATCGGGTTAGTTAGACGATTAATTTGCTTAGTTCCACTTACTTGCTACTTTTTGGAAAAACGTTTGTAGAACTAGCAAATAGTTAGCTCGTACGTAAGTTAGCATTTCTAAATGTCGCATTATAAGGATGTAAATTCTGAGTGTAAATTCTGAATTTGAGCCAAGATCAGTCATTATCCCATGTTCCGCCCCGAACAAGCCCGAGAACAGGATGAAAAGTTCTTATCTGTCTGATTTCGATGGTGTATATTTGTGTCCGTTTCTGTACGGTCTGTGTGAAGAAAATTTCCATAAAGCAACCTGAAAGATATTCTTAGTAGGCTTTTTATTTAGAAGGCTCAAAAGTTCATCAAAAGAGTATCAAAAAACATTTTTGATACTCCTAGAGAAATTGACGGCCGTTTAGGAAACGAAAGTACTAGCTACCAATCTGGAGCATTTTTGCCACGTTTAGCCTGTTATGAGCTTAAAACAACTGAAATTTTTTTGTAACTGATATCTTGGAGTTTGATATCGCTTGATAAAGGGTCACTATTAAAAAGTTTTTTGCAGATAAAAACATAATTAAAAATTAATATTTAATAGTTCGTAGAAGCCGTGATCGAGGTGAGTCGTAATCACGTTGAGTTAGCATGCCTGTAAGAAATGATACTCCCAGCGCACGCCGAGTATTCCACCAAAAGGTCTGTGCTCTATTACATACAGTGTTAGAAATAACTCGTAAGTTAAAGTCCGGTTTTATTA